>NW_027285094.1:0-190848 GCF_040894005.1 Engystomops pustulosus
ATGTAGCAGTGTATGGGGGGGGGTGTATGTAGCAGTGTATGGGGGGGGGTGTATGTAGCAGTGTATGGGGGAGGGGTGTATGTAGCAGTGTATGGGGGGGGGTGTATGTAGCAGTGTATGGGGGGGGTGTATGTAGCAGTGTATGGGGTGGTGTATGTAGCAGTGTATGGGGGGGGTGTATGTAGCAGTGTATGGGGAGGGGTGTATGTAGCAGTGTATGGGGAGGGGTGTATGTAGCAGTGTATGGGGGGGGTGTATGTAGCAGTGTATGGGGGGGGTGTATGTAGCAGTGTATGGGGGGGGGTGTATGTAGCAGTGTATGGGGGGGGGTGTATGTAGCAGTGTATGGGGGGGTGTATGTAGCAGTGTATGGGGGGGGTGTATGTAGCAGTGTATGGGGGGGGGTGTATGTAGCAGTGTATGGGGGGGGTGTATGTAGCAGTGTATGGGGGGGGTGTATGTAGCAGTGTATGGGGGGGTGTATGTAGCAGTGTATGGGGGGGGTGTATGTAGCAGTGTATGGGGGGGGTGTATGTAGCAGTGTATGGGGGGGTGTATGTAGCAGTGTATGGGGGGGGTGTATGTAGCAGTGTATGGGGGGGTGTATGTAGCAGTGTATGGGGGTTGTGTATGTAGCAGTGTATGGGGGGGTGTATGTAGCAGTGTATGGGGTGGGGTGTATGTAGCAGTGTATGGGGGGGGTGTATGTAGCAGTGTATGGGGGGGGTGTATGTAGCAGTGTATGGGGGGGTGTATGTAGCAGTGTATGGGGGGGGTGTATGTAGCAGTGTATGGGGGGGTGTATGTAGCAGTGTATGGGGGGGTGTATGTAGCAGTGTATGGGGGATACTGGGTGTATGTAGCAGTGTATGGGGGGGTGTATGTAGCAGTGTATGGGGGGGGTGTATGTAGCAGTGTATGGGGGGGGTGTATGTAGCAGTGTATGGGGGGGGTGTATGTAGCAGTGTATGGGGGGGGTGTATGTAGCAGTGTATGGGGGGGGTGTATGTAGCAGTGTATGGGGGGGGTGTATGTAGCAGTGTATGGGTGTGGGGGGGTGTATGTAGCAGTGTATGGGGGGGGTGTATGTAGCAGTGTATGGGGGGGGTGTATGTAGCAGTGTATGGGGGGGGGTGTATGTAGCAGTGTATGGGGGGGGTGTATGTAGCAGTGTATGGGGGGGGTGTATGTAGCAGTGTATGGGGGGGGTGTATGTAGCAGTGTATGGGGGGGGTGTATGTAGCAGTGTATGGGGGGGTGTATGTAGCAGTGTATGGGGGGGGTGTATGTAGCAGTGTATGGGGGGGGTGTATGTAGCAGTGTATGGGGGGGGTGTATGTAGCAGTGTATGGGGGGGGTGTATGTAGCAGTGTATGGGGGGGGGTGTATGTAGCAGTGTATGGGGGGGGTGTATGTAGCAGTGTATGGGGGGGGGTGTATGTAGCAGTGTATGGGGGGGGTGTATGTAGCAGTGTATGGGGGGGGTGTATGTAGCAGTGTATGGGGGGGGTGTATGTAGCAGTGTATGGGGGGGGTGTATGTAGCAGTGTATGGGGGGGGGTGTATGTAGCAGTGTATGGGGGGGGTGTATGTAGCAGTGTATGGGGGGGGGTGTATGTAGCAGTGTATGGGGGGGGGTGTATGTAGCAGTGTATGGGGGGGGGTGTATGTAGCAGTGTATGGGGGGGTGTATGTAGCAGTGTATGGGGGGGGGTGTATGTAGCAGTGTATGGGGGGGGTGTATGTAGCAGTGTATGGGGGGGGTGTATGTAGCAGTGTATGGGGGGGGTGTATGTAGCAGTGTATGGGGGGGTGTATGTAGCAGTGTATGGGGGGGGTGTATGTAGCAGTGTATGGGGGGGGTGTATGTAGCAGTGTATGGGGGGGGTGTATGTAGCAGTGTATGGGGGGGGTGTATGTAGCAGTGTATGGGGGGGGGTGTATGTAGCAGTGTATGGGGGGGGGTGTATGTAGCAGTGTATGGGGGGGGTGTATGTAGCAGTGTATGGGGGGGGTGTATGTAGCAGTGTATGGGGGGGGTGTATGTAGCAGTGTATGGGGGGGGTGTATGTAGCAGTGTATGGGGGGGGGTGTATGTAGCAGTGTATGGGGGGGGTGTATGTAGCAGTGTATGGGGGGGGTGTATGTAGCAGTGTATGGGGGGGGTGTATGTAGCAGTGTATGGGGGGGGTGTATGTAGCAGTGTATGGGGGGGGTGTATGTAGCAGTGTATGGGGGGGGTGTATGTAGCAGTGTATGGGGGGGGGTGTATGTAGCAGTGTATGGGGGGGGGTGTATGTAGCAGTGTATGGGGGGGGTGTATGTAGCAGTGTATGGGGGGGGTGTATGTAGCAGTGTATGGGGGGGTGTATGTAGCAGTGTATGGGGGTGGTGTATGTAGCAGTGTATGGGGGGGGGGTGTATGTAGCAGTGTATGGGGGGGGTGTATGTAGCAGTGTATGGGGGGTGTATGTAGCAGTGTATGGGGGGGGTGTATGTAGCAGTGTATGGGGGGTGTGTATGTAGCAGTGTATGGGGGGGGTGTATGTAGCAGTGTATGGGGGGGGTGTATGTAGCAGTGTATGGGGGGGGGTGTATGTAGCAGTGTATGGGGGGGGTGTATGTAGCAGTGTATGGGGGGTGGGTGTATGTAGCAGTGTATGGGGGGGGTGTATGTAGCAGTGTATGGGGGGGTGTATGTAGCAGTGTATGGGGGGGGGTGTATGTAGCAGTGTATGGGGGGGTGTATGTAGCAGTGTATGGGGGGGTGTATGTAGCAGTGTATGGGGGGGGTGTATGTAGCAGTGTATGGGGGGGTGTATGTAGCAGTGTATGGGGGGGGTGTATGTAGCAGTGTATGGGGGGGGTGTATGTAGCAGTGTATGGGGGGGGTGTATGTAGCAGTGTATGGGGGGGGGTGTATGTAGCAGTGTATGGGGGGGGTGTATGTAGCAGTGTATGGGGGGGGGTGTATGTAGCAGTGTATGGGGGGGGTGTATGTAGCAGTGTATGGGGGGGGTGTATGTAGCAGTGTATGGGGGGGGTGTATGTAGCAGTGTATGGGGGGGGGTGTATGTAGCAGTGTATGGGGGGGTGTATGTAGCAGTGTATGGGGGGTGTATGTAGCAGTGTATGGGGGGGGGTGTATGTAGCAGTGTATGGGGGGGGGTGTATGTAGCAGTGTATGGGGGGGTGTATGTAGCAGTGTATGGGGGGGGGGTGTATGTAGCAGTGTATGGGGGGTGTGTATGTAGCAGTGTATGGGGGGGGTGTATGTAGCAGTGTATGGGGGGGTGTATGTAGCAGTGTATGGGGGAGGGGTGTATGTAGCAGTGTATGGGGGGGGTGTATGTAGCAGTGTATGGGGGGGGTGTATGTAGCAGTGTATGGGGGGGGTGTATGTAGCAGTGTATGGGGGGGGTGTATGTAGCAGTGTATGGGGGGGGGTGTATGTAGCAGTGTATGGGGGGGGGGTGTATGTAGCAGTGTATGGGGGGGGGGTGTATGTAGCAGTGTATGGGGGAGGGGTGTATGTAGCAGTGTATGGGGGGGGGTGTATGTAGCAGTGTATGGGGGTTGTGTATGTAGCAGTGTATGGGGGGGGTGTATGTAGCAGTGTATGGGGGGGGGTGTATGTAGCCAGTGTATGTAGCAGTGTATGGGGGGGGTGTATGTAGCAGTGTATGGGGGGGTGTATGTAGCAGTGTATGGGGGTTGTGTATGTAGCAGTGTATGGGGGGGGTGTATGTAGCAGTGTATGGGGGGGGGTGTATGTAGCAGTGTATGTAGCAGTGTATGGGGGGGGTGTATGTAGCAGTGTATGGGGGGGTGTATGTAGCAGTGTATGGGGGTTGTGTATGTAGCAGTGTATGGGGGGGGGTGTATGTAGCAGTGTATGGGGGGGGTGTATGTAGCAGTGTATGGGGGGGTGTATGTAGCAGTGTATGGGGGGGTGTATGTAGCAGTGTATGGGGGGGGGTGTATGTAGCAGTGTATGGGGGGGGTGTATGTAGCAGTGTATGGGGGGGGTGTATGTAGCAGTGTATGGGGGGGGGGTGTATGTAGCAGTGTATGGGGGGGGTGTATGTAGCAGTGTATGGGGGGGTGTATGTAGCAGTGTATGGGGGGGGTGTATGTAGCAGTGTATGGGGGGGGTGTATGTAGCAGTGTATGGGGGGGGGTGTATGTAGCAGTGTATGGGTGAGGGTGGGGGTGTATGTAGCAGTGTATGGGGGGGGTGTATGTAGCAGTGTATGGGGGGGTGTATGTAGCAGTGTATGGGGGGGGGTGTATGTAGCAGTGTATGGGGGGGGGTGTATGTAGCAGTGTATGGGGGGGGGTGTATGTAGCAGTGTATGGGGGGGGGTGTATGTAGCAGTGTATGGGGGGGGTGTATGTAGCAGTGTATGGGGGGGGGTGTATGTAGCAGTGTATGGGGGGGGGTGTATGTAGCAGTGTATGGGGGGGGGTGTATGTAGCAGTGTATGGGGGGGTGTATGTAGCAGTGTATGGGGGGGTGTATGTAGCAGTGTATGGGGGGGGTGTATGTAGCAGTGTATGGGGGGGGTGTATGTAGCAGTGTATGGGGGGGGGTGTATGTAGCAGTGTATGGGGGTGGGGGTGTATGTAGCAGTGTATGGGGGGGGTGTATGTAGCAGTGTATGGGGGGGTGTATGTAGCAGTGTATGGGGGGGTGTATGTAGCAGTGTATGGGGGGGTGTATGTAGCAGTGTATGGGGGGGGGTGTATGTAGCAGTGTATGGGGGGGTGTATGTAGCAGTGTATGGGGGGTGGGGGTGTATGTAGCAGTGTATGGGGGGGGGTGTATGTAGCAGTGTATGGGGGGGTGTATGTAGCAGTGTATGGGGGGGTGTATGTAGCAGTGTATGGGGGGGGTGTATGTAGCAGTGTATGGGGGGGGTGTATGTAGCAGTGTATGGGGGGGGTGTATGTAGCAGTGTATGGGGGGGTGTATGTAGCAGTGTATGGGGGGGGGGTGTATGTAGCAGTGTATGGGGGGGTGTATGTAGCAGTGTATGGGGGGGGGTGTATGTAGCAGTGTATGGGGGGGGTGTATGTAGCAGTGTATGGGGGGGTGTATGTAGCAGTGTATGGGGGGGTGTATGTAGCAGTGTATGGGGGGGGTGTATGTAGCAGTGTATGGGGGGGGTGTATGTAGCAGTGTATGGGGGGGGTGTATGTAGCAGTGTATGGGGGGGTGTATGTAGCAGTGTATGGGGGGGTGTATGTAGCAGTGTATGGGGGGGGTGTATGTAGCAATGTATGGGGGGGGGGTGTATGTAGCAGTGTATGGGGGGGTGTATGTAGCAGTGTATGGGGGGGTGTATGTAGCAGTGTATGGGGGGGGTGTATGTAGCAGTGTATGGGGGGGGTGTATGTAGCAGTGTATGGGGGGGGTGTATGTAGCAGTGTATGGGGGGGGTGTATGTAGCAGTGTATGGGGGGGGGGGTGTATGTAGCAGTGTATGGGGGGGGTGTATGTAGCAGTGTATGGGGGGGGGTGTATGTAGCAGTGTATGGGGGGGGTGTATGTAGCAGTGTATGGGGGGGGGTGTATGTAGCAGTGTATGGGGGGGTGTATGTAGCAGTGTATGGGGGGGTGTATGTAGCAGTGTATGGGGGGGGGTGTATGTAGCAGTGTATGGGGGGGGGTGTATGTAGCAGTGTATGGGGGGGTGTATGTAGCAGTGTATGGGGGGGGTGTATGTAGCAGTGTATGGGGGGGTGTATGTAGCAGTGTATGGGGGGGTGTATGTAGCAGTGTATGGGGGGGGTGTATGTAGCAGTGTATGGGGGGGGTGTATGTAGCAGTGTATGGGGGGGGGGTGTATGTAGCAGTGTATGGGGGGGTGTATGTAGCAGTGTATGGGGGGGGTGTATGTAGCAGTGTATGGGGGGGTGTATGTAGCAGTGTATGGGGGGGTGTATGTAGCAGTGTATGGGGGGGGGTGTATGTAGCAGTGTATGGGGGGGTGTATGTAGCAGTGTATGGGGGGGGGCGGGGGTGAGAAGTTTCGGCCTCTCCTGTTATGACACCAGCGCCATCTTTCCGGTGACCGCTTTCCTCTCACTGAACATGCGCACTACCTGTCAGGATTTAAAGTCCCAGAGGCCTGTGCGGCGGGGGCTGCGCATGCGCACTGTGTGTTTGTCCCTCCTGGTGACGTTGTGGGGTGGAAGTGTCCGGCCTTCCCCTTACAGCCCGGAACCCGGAGCAGCGGAGGCCCCAACCACAGGGAGAGCCGGAGACACCGGGAGAGGGGCGGCAGCGGGGCCAGAGCCACAGGGAGAGCCGGAGACACCGGGAGAGGGGCGGCAGCGGGGCCAGAGCCACAGGGAAACCGGAGACACCGGGAGAGGGGCGGCAGCGGGGCCAGAGCCACAGGGAAACCGGAGACACCGGGAGAGGGGCGGCAGCGGGGCCAGAGCCACAGGGAAACCGGAGACACCGGGAGAGGGGCGGCAGCGGGGCCAGAGCCACAGGGAGACACCGGGAGAGGGGCGGGGGCGTACTGACAGGTCCTATAGTCTCCTTCCCCGGGGGCTCCCGGCTCATGGGCCCCTGACTCTCTAGGGCCCCTTCTCCTGTCCCCCCCCCCCGCCTGTTCCTTGCCTGTAGGGCCCCTGCTCCCCTCCTTAGGGCCCCTCCTCTCATGTAGATCTGGGGTGAGGTCAGAGGTCAGAGTTCTTGGGGCGCCATCATGCTGCGCTCCATCCCTGTGAAGCGTGTGGTTTCGGCGCTGTCGGGGAGCAGCGTGCTGGTGAAGTGTTTGTGGGGGGCCGTGGTTCTCCTCTATCTCCTCTCCTTCTGGGTGGACACCTCTCATGTCCTGGCGGTGACCCCCGGACTGCTGCTGCCCCCCAATCTGTGGCTGTGGACGCTGGTGACGCACGGACTGGTGGAGCTGCACCTGTGGGACGTCCTGGCTAACCTCCTGCTGACCCTGGGTGCCGGGCGCCGGCTGGAGCCGCTGTGGGGGGCCCCGGAGCTGCTGCTGTTCTATGGGGTGGTCAGCCTGTCTGTGGGGGTCCTCAGCTCCCTCTATTTCCTGGTGGCCTACGCTGCGACCTCTGACCTGCACTTCCTGTTCTCTGCCCGGGTCCACGGGTTTCCAGCCTTTGCCGGCGCCGTCCTGGTGGCGCATAAACAGATGATTGGTGAGGGGCTGGTGGAGCCTCAGCGCTGGGTGCGCCTCCTGCCTCAGCTGGCTCTGCTGGGGGTTGTAGTCCTGACGGTGGCGGGCCTGATCCCGGGGCAGGTGCTGGTGGGCTACAGCCTGGGGCTTCTGTCCGGATGGATCTACCTGCGCTTCTACCAGAGACACAGCCGCGGCCGGGGGGACATGTCCGATCACTTCTCCTTCGCCAGCTTCTTCCCGGCGCCCCTGCAGCCCCCCGCCGCCCTCCTGGGGACCCTCACACACGCCGCCCTGGTGAAGCTACGACTCTGCCCACGAGCCGTCAAGAGATACGACGTGGGGGCCCCATCCTCCATCACTATCAGCTTACCCGGCACTGACCCCCAAGACGCCGAGCGCAGGAGGTAACAGCGAGGCCGACATCACATGATAACCTCTTCTGTCACCATAGTTTGTTACAATGTGTCGGTGCAGACAATCATCTGTCAGCTAAACACAGATTTCTCTCCTGTCTGCTCTGATACATTGTAACAAAGTCTCAGGACTGCACATGCGCTGACAGCAAGCAGAGATACTAGAAATGATAAAACTAAATTGCGCCCCGGGTTCTCAGAGAAGATTTGTTGCAGAGGTTCTGTACGAGTCGTATCCAGAGCAGACACACAGAACAATGTAACAAACCTCCAGCGAGTGAATTCACCATCACCGTTCAGTGGCGCCAAGTATCATTCACTTCCTGGTCCAGTGCAAACAAACCCGATATTATACACTTCCATCTCACCCTGTGCTCTAGTTATATCCAAAGCTGCACTGCACAGGAGCAGATTTAAAGGAACCTGTCAGCAGGTGTGAGACTGCAGCCAGTGTTATATATTGTCCTTGGAGAGATGTGTAATCAGACCTCACACTGCTGTGCTCTGTGCTCTCTGCAGCCAGTGTTATGTATTGTCCCTGGAGAGATGTGTAATCAGACCTCACACTGCTGTGCTCTGTGCTCTCTGCAGCCAGTGTTATATATTGTCCTTGGAGAGATGTGTAATCAGACCTCACACTGCTGTGCTCTGTGCTCTCTGTAGCCAGTGTTATGTATTGTCCCTGGAGAGATGTGTAATCAGACCTCACACTGCTGTGCTCTCTGCAGCCAGTGTTATGTATTGTCCCTGGAGAGATGTGTAATCAGACCTCACACTGCTGTGCTCTCTGCAGCCAGTGTTATGTATTGTCCCTGGAGAGATGTGTAATCAGACCTCACACTGCTGTGCTCTGTGCAGCCAGTGTTATGTATTGTCCCTGGAGAGATGTATAATCAGACCTCACACTGCTGTGCTCTGTGCTCTCTGCAGCCAGTGTTATGTACTGTCCCTGGAGAGATGTGTAATCAGACCTCACACTGCTGTGCTCTGTGCTCTCTGCAGCCAGTGTTATGTATTGTCCCTGGATAGATGTGTAATCAGACCTCACACTGCTGTGCTCTGTGCTCTCTGCAGCCAGTGTTATGTACTGTCCCTGGAGAGATGTGTAATCAGACCTCACACTGCTGTGCTCTGTGCTCTCTGCAGCCAGTGTTATGTATTGTCCCTGGAGAGATGTGTAATCAGACCTCACACTGCTGTGCTCTGTGTTCTCTGCAGCCAGTGTTATGTATTGTCCCTGGAGAGATGTGTAATCAGACCTCACACTGCTGTGCTCTCTGCAGCCAGTGTTATGTACTGTCCCTGGAGAGATGTGTAATCAGACCTCACACTGCTGTGCTCTGTGCTCTCTGCAGCCAGTGTTATGTATTGTCCCTGGAGAGATGTGTAATCAGACCTCACACTGCTGTGCTCTGTGCTCTCTGCAGCCAGTGTTATGTATTGTCCCTGGAGAGATGTGTAATCAGACCTCACACTGCTGTGCTCTGTGCTCTCTGCAGCCAGTGTTATGTATTGTCCCTGGAGAGATGTGTAATCAGACCTCACACTGCTGTGCTCTGTGCTCTCTGCAGCCAGTGTTATGTATTGTCCCTGGAGAGATGTGTAATCAGACCTCACACTGCTGTGCTCTGTGCTCTCTGCCGCCAGTGTTATGTATTGTCCCTGGAGAGATGTGTAATCAGACCTCACACTGCTGTGCTCTGTGCTCTCTGCCGCCAGTGTTATGTATTGTCCCTGGAGAGATGTGTAATCAGACCTCACACTGCTGTGCTCTGTGCTCTCTGCAGCCAGTGTTATGTATTGTCCCTGGAGAGATGTGTAATCAGACCTCACACTGCTGTGCTCTGTGCTCTCTGCAGCCAGTGTTATGTATTGTCCCTGGAGAGATGTGTAATCAGACCTCACATTGCTGTGCTCTGTGCTCTCTGCAGCCAGTGTTATGTATTGTCCCTGGAGAGATGTGTAATCAGACCTCACACTGCTGTGCTCTGTGCTCTCTGCAGCCAGTGTTATGTATTGTCCCTGGAGAGATGTGTAATTAGACCTCACACTGCTGTGCTCTGTGCTCTCTGCAGCCAGTGTTATGTATTGTCCCTGGAGAGATGTGTAATCAGACCTCACACTGCTGTGCTCTGTGCTCTCTGCAGCCAGTGTTATGCATTGTCCATGGAGAGATGTGTAATCAGACCTCACACTGCTGTGCTCTGTGCTCTCTGCAGCCAGTGTTATGTATTGTCCCTGGAGAGATGTGTAATCAGACCTCACACTGCTGTGCTCTGTGCTCTCTGCAGCCAGTGTTATGCATTGTCCATGGAGAGATGTGTAATCAGACCTCACACTGCTGTGCTCTGTGCTCTCTGCAGCTCTGGTGGTGATTGGAGTATAAGATGTGATGTTTCTGTGTATCCTCTGACTCCTTGTCTCGCCCTCTCTGCAGGCAGATCGCCCTCAAGGCTCTGAACGAACGCCTAAAGCGAGTAGAAGACCAGACCTCGTGGCCGAGCATGGAGGAGGAGGAGGATGAGGAGGAGGCTTCGCACGAGACGTCCGGTGGTAAATCTGAGCCCCCGGCTGCCCAGGAGACGAGTGCGGCCGCAGCGCCCATCATATAATGGAGCGGGGTCACTGCCCGCTATCGAATCTTCACGTGGAGGAGCAGAACATGGAGTCATCACCCGTCGCTCCCTGCAGGATCTGCACAGAGGACCCTCCAGCAGCTCCGGTCCTGCTACATGTCACCTCATAGCCCCGCCCCACAGACCCCTCCCTCTGTCTGTGACCTCTGCCCTCCACCAGGGCTGGCAGGGCAGCTCCATACAAGGGGATGTGCCATCACTGCAGAGAACCCCACTTACCCATGTGCCTGGGGACAGAAACAAAAAGGGGCGGAGTCTGGTTGCTCCGCCTGCGGCGATTGGCTGGTGCTTGGGAAGGAACTTTTTTTTTTTTTTTTAAGGACGTTTTTTGGTCTGGAGGGATGTAAATGTTGATATTTTTCTGTCTGGATTAAACTTTTTTGGAAATTATAGATGCGCGTATCTGACTAGTGAGTGCAGCTCTGGGGTATAATACAGGATGTAACTCAGGATCAGTACAGGATAAGTAATGTCATGTATGTACACAGTGACTGCACCAGCAGCAGAATAGTGAGTGCAGCTCTGGGGTATAATACAGGATGTAACTCAGGATCAGTACAGGATAAGTAATGTCATGTATGTACACAGTGACTGCACCAGCAGCAGAATAGTGAGTGCAGCTCTGGGGTATAATACAGGATGTAACTCAGGATCAGTACAGGATAAGTAATGTCATGTATGTACACAGTGACTGCACCAGCAGCAGAATAGTGAGTGCAGCTCTGGGGTATAATACAGGATGTAACTCAGGATCAGTACAGGATAAGTAATGTCATGTATGTACACAGTGACTGCACCAGCAGCAGAATAGTGAGTGCAGCTCTGGAGTATAATACAGGATGTAACTCAGGATCAGTACAGGATAAGTAATGTCATGTATGTACACAGTGACTGCACCAGCAGCAGAATAGTGAGTGCAGCTCTGGGGTATAATACAGGATGTAACTCAGGATCAGTACAGGATAAGTAATGTCATGTATGTACACAGTGACTGCACCAGCAGCAGAATAGTGAGTGCAGCTCTGCAGTATAATACAGGATGTAACTCAGGATCAGTACAGGATAAGTAATGTCATGTATGTACAGTGACTGCACCAGCAGCAGAATAGTGAGTGCAGCTCTGGGGTATAATACAGGATGTAACTCAGGATCAGTACAGGATAAGTAATGTCATGTATGTACACAGTGACTGCACCAGCAGCAGAATAGTGAGTGCAGCTCTGGGGTATAATCCAGGATGTAACTCAGGATCAGTACAGGATAAGTAATGTCATGTATGTACACAGTGACTGCACCAGCAGCAGAATAGTGAGTGCAGCTCTGGAGTATAATACAGGATGTAACTCAGGATCAGTACAGGATAAGTAATGTCATGTATGTACACAGTGACTGCACCAGCAGCAGAATAGTGAGTGCAGCTCTGGAGTATAATACAGGATGTAACTCAGGATCAGTACAGGATAAGTAATGTCATGTATGTACACAGTGACTGCACCAGTAGCAGAATAGTGAGTGCAGCTCTGGGGTATAATACAGGATGTAACTCAGGATCAGTACAGGATAAGTAATGTCATGTACGTACACAGTGACTGCACCAGCAGCAGAATAGTGAGTGCAGCTCTGGAGTATAATACAGGATGTAACTCAGGATCAGTACAGGATAAGTAATGTCATGTATGTACACAGTGACTGCACCAGCAGCAGAATAGTGAGTGCAGCTCTGGAGTATAATACAGGATGTAACTCAGGATCAGTATAGGATAAGTAATGTCATGTATGTACAGTGACTGCACCAGCAGCAGAATAGTGAGTGCAGCTCTGGAGTATAATACAGGATGTAACTCAGGATCAGTACAGGATAAGTAATGTCATGTATGTACACAGTGACTGCACCAGCAGCAGAATAGTGAGTGCAGCTCTGGAGTATAATACAGGATGTAACTCAGGATCAGTACAGGATAAGTAATGTCATGTATGTACACAGTGACTGCACCAGCAGCAGAATAGTGAGTGCAGCTCTGGAGTATAATACAGGATGTAACTCAGGATCAGTACAGGATAAGTAATGTCATGTATGTACACAGTGACTGCACCAGTAGCAGAATAGTGAGTGCAGCTCTGGGGTATAATACAGGATGTAACTCAGGATCAGTACAGGATAAGTAATGTCATGTACGTACACAGTGACTGCACCAGCAGCAGAATAGTGAGTGCAGCTCTGGAGTATAATACAGGATGTAACTCAGGATCAGTACAGGATAAGTAATGTCATGTATGTACACAGTGACTGCACCAGCAGCAGAATAGTGAGTGCAGCTCTGGGGTATAATACAGGATGTAACTCAGGATCAGTACAGGATAAGTAATGTCATGTATGTACACAGTGACTGCACCAGCAGCAGAATAGTGAGTGCAGCTCTGGAGTATAATACAGGATGTAACTCAGGATCAGTATAGGATAAGTAATGTCATGTATGTACAGTGACTGCACCAGCAGCAGAATAGTGAGTGCAGCTCTGGAGTATAATACAGGATGTAACTCAGGATCAGTACAGGATAAGTAATGTCATGTATGTACACAGTGACTGTACCAGCAGCAGAATAGTGAGTGCAGCTCTGGGGTATAATACAGGATGTAACTCAGGATCAGTACAGGATAAGTAATGTCATGTATGTACACAGTGACTGCACCAGCAGCAGAATAGTGAGTGCAGCTCTGGGGTATAATACAGGATGTAACTCAGGATCAGTACAGGATAAGTAATGTCATGTATGTACACAGTGACTGCACCAGCAGCAGAATAGTGAGTGAAGCTCTGGGGTATAATACAGGATGTAACTCAGGATCAGTACAGGATAAGTAATGTCATGTATGTACACAGTGACTGCACCAGCAGCAGAATAGTGAGTGCAGCTCTGGGGTATAATACAGGATGTAACTCAGGATCAGTACAGGATAAGTAATGTCATGTATGTACACAGTGACTGCACCAGCAGCAGAATAGTGAGTGCAGCTCTGGAGTATAATACAGGATGTAACTCAGGATCAGTACAGGATAAGTAATGTCATGTATGTACACAGTGACTGCACCAGCAGCAGAATAGTGAGTGCAGCTCTGGAGTATAATACAGGATGTAACTCAGGATCAGCACAGGATAAGTAATGTCATGTATGTACACAGTGACTGCACCAGCAGCAGAATAGTGAGTGCAGCTCTGGAGTATAATACAGGATGTAACTCAGGATCAGTATAGGATAAGTAATGTCATGTATGTACAGTGACTGCACCAGCAGCAGAATAGTGAGTGCAGCTCTGGAGTATAATACAGGATGTAACTCAGGATCAGTACAGGATAAGTAATGTCATGTATGTACACAGTGACTGTACCAGCAGCAGAATAGTGAGTGCAGCTCTGGGGTATAATACAGGATGTAACTCAGGATCAGTACAGGATAAGTAATGTCATGTATGTACACAGTGACTGCACCAGCAGCAGAATAGTGAGTGCAGCTCTGGGGTATAATACAGGATGTAACTCAGGATCAGTACAGGATAAGTAATGTCATGTATGTACACAGTGACTGCACCAGCAGCAGAATAGTGAGTGCAGCTCTGGGGTATAATACAGGATGTAACTCAGGATCAGTACAGGATAAGTAATGTCATGTATGTACACAGTGACTGCACCAGCAGCAGAATAGTGAGTGCAGCTCTGGGGTATAATACAGGATGTAACTCAGGATCAGTACAGGATAAGTAATGTCATGTATGTACACAGTGACTGCACCAGCAGCAGAATAGTGAGTGCAGCTCTGGGGTATAATACAGGATGTAACTCAGGATCAGTACAGGATAAGTAATGTCATGTATGTACACAGTGACTGCACCAGCAGCAGAATAGTGAGTGCAGCTCTGGAGTATAATACAGGATGTAACTCAGGATCAGTACAGGATAAGTAATGTCATGTATGTACACAGTGACTGCACCAGCAGCAGAATAGTGAGTGCAGCTCTGGGGTATAATACGGGATGTGCAGTGGAAGATGAAACCTGTTTGTCAGGGACAGAACCGGTTTGTTGATCCTGGATAGGGGCGGAGTTGCCCTATGACCTGGTGACCTCAGAGATGATGACCTGATCCTCTATTGTGTTATGTGATGATTTACATTCCTGGAAGGTGAAGTGACCAATCACATTGCGGCTGAGAGGTGAGTGTTACAGGCAGAGCTACATCACATTAGGGACACACAATTAAAACTCTGCTCTAGTCACATCCAGAGCTGCAATGCATTTTAAGGTTTTTATTTTTTAAGGCAATACATTTTTTTTTTTTTACAAAAAAAAAAAAATATAAATTGTACAGATAAAAATGTATTAAAAATATTTATTTCTGAGTACTAAAAGTATATGCATGGGGTCAGTTTTAGGTCCCAGAATGCATTGCGGTAGGCGGCGCCTTTATGCAGCAGCAGTAACCGGAGTCTTAAAATTGAATCCAAGAAATAATCGAGAAACAAGACTCCTCCTTCCTGTAACATGTATAGTCCTCCCCCTCGGCGCAGGCAGCACCAGTCCTCGGCCCCTCCCCCTCGGCGCAGGCAGCACCAGTCCTCGGGATGGCGGGGGAGGAGACTTGAGGTACCTGGTGTCACACAAGAGTCTTTAAGGCAGCAGTCAGAAGAGGCACGCCTCTGGCCCAGGATTGGCTCCTCCAGCAGTGGGGACAAACCCCCTGCCTGTGGACTGGCTCCTCCAGCAGTAGGGACAAACCCCCTGCCTGTGGACTGGCTCCTCCAGCAGTAGGGACAAACCCCCTGCCTGTGGACTGGCTCCTCCAGCAGTAGGGACACACCCCCTGCCTCAGGACTGGCTCCTCCAGCAGTAGGGACACACCCCCTGCCTCAGGACTGGCTCCTCCAGCAGTAGGGACACACCCCCTGCCTCAGGACTGGCTCCTCAAGCAGTAGGGACACACCCCCTGCCTCAGGACTGGCTCCTCCAGCAGTAGGGACACACCCCCTGCCTCAGGACTGGCTCCTCCAGCAGTAGGGACACACCCCCTGCCTCAGGACTGGCTCCTCTTGCGGTACAGGTAGGCGTTACTGACCTGATTCATGACCACCAGGCCGGTGAGCAGGGGGCAGAGGGCGCACAGGTACCAGACGCTGCCCGTTACGTTGGCGCTGAACCACAGGGAGCACATGCCCAGGGAGAGGCTAGCGCAGCCCAGCAGGTATCCGAGCAGGCCGGACGTGGCGTGGTACAGCTTGCGTGTGGACAGGGTCCAGCGCTGCGTCAGTTTGGGGTACAGCAGCGTCACCCCGCCAGCGTTCTGGATCAGGGCCCAGGTGACTGTGAGCGCCCCCAGGAGGCCGTGCCAGGTGGAGAAGTGCGGCCGCTCATGTAACACCTTGTTGTAGTAGATGATGGTCAGGCCCAGGATGGCACAGACAGCAGCCAGAACCTGCAGGACCCAGTGCGCCCAAACCCGCACCGTACGGGAGAAGGAACGCAGCAGCGACGAGTCCGGGGACAGAACCAGAACCGCTTCAGTCATGAAGAAGGAGAACTGCAAAGAGACACATAATCATGGACCATCCCGAACATCTCCCAAATCACATCCTGATCCAAAGCCACCGTCCCCTCCTCTTCTCCCTGGCACCGACCACCCTCCCCTCTTCTCCCCAGGCACCGCCAGCCTCCCGCCCTCCCCTCTTCTCCTCTCCTCCCAGGCACCGCTGGCCTCCCGCCCTCCCCCCCCTCCTCTCCTCCCAGGCACCGCTGGCCTCCCGCCCTCCCCCCCCTCCTCTCCTCCCAGGCATCGCCGGCCTCCCGCCCTCCCCTCCTCTCCTCCCAGGCACCGCCTCCCCTCTCGCCCTCCCCTCCTCTCCTCCCAGGCACCGCCTCCCCTCTCGCCCTCCCCTCCTCTCCTCCCAGGCACCGCCTCCCCTCTCGCCCTCCCCTCCTCTCCTCCCAGGCATCGCCTCCCCTCTCGCCCTCCCCTCCTCTCCTCCCAGGCACCGCCGGCCTCCCGCCCTCTCCTCTCCTCCCAGGCATCGCCTCCCCTCTCGCCCTCCCCTCCTCTCCTCCCAGGCACCGCCGGCCTCCCGCCCTCCCCTCTTCTCCTCTCCTCCCAGGCACCGCCGGCCTCCCGCCCTCCCCTCTTCTCCTCCCAGGCACCGCCGGCCTCCCGCCCTCCCCTCTTCTCCTCTCCTCCCAGGCACCGCCGGCCTCCCGCCCTCCCCTCTTCTCCTCTCCTCCCAGGCACCGCCGGCCTCCCGCCCTCCCCTCTTCTCTCCTCCTCCCAGGCACCGCCGGCCTCCCGCCCTCCCCTCTTCTCCTCTCCTCCCAGGCACCGCCGGCCTCCCGCCCTCCCCTCTTCTCCTCCCAGGCACCGCCGGCCTCCCGCCCTCCCCTCTTCTCCTCTCCTCTCAGGCACCGCCGGCCTCCCGCCCTCCCCTCTTCTCCTCTCCGGCACCGCCGGCCTCCCGCCCTCCCCTCTTCTCCTCTCCTCTCAGGCACCGCCGGCCTCCCGCCCTCCCCTCTTCTCCTCTCCGGCACCGCCGGCCTCCCGCCCTCCCCTCTTCTCCTCCCAGGCACCGCCGGCCTCCCGCCCTCCCCTCTTCTCCTCTCCTCCCAGGCACCGCCGGCCTCCCGCCCTCCCCTCTTCTCCTCTCCTCCCAGGCACCGCCGGCCTCCCGCCCTCCCCTCTTCTCTCCTCCTCCCAGGCACCGCCGGCCTCCCGCCCTCCCCTCTTCTCCTCTCCTCCCAGGCACCGCCGGCCTCCCGCCCTCCCCTCTTCTCCTCCCAGGCACCGCCGGCCTCCCGCCCTCCCCTCTTCTCCTCTCCTCTCAGGCACCGCCGGCCTCCCGCCCTCCCCTCTTCTCCTCTCCGGCACCGCCGGCCTCCCGCCCTCCCCTCTTCTCCTCTCCTCTCAGGCACCGCCGGCCTCCCGCCCTCCCCTCTTCTCCTCTCCGGCACCGCCGGCCTCCCGCCCTCCCCTCTTCTCCTCTCCTCTCAGGCACCGCCGGCCTCCCGCCCTCCCCTCTTCTCCTCTCCTCTCAGGCACCGCCGGCCTCCCGCCCTCCCCTCTTCTCTCCTCCTCCCAGGCACCGCCGGCCTCCCGCCCTCCCCTCTTCTCCTCTCCTCTCAGGCACCGCCGGCCTCCCGCCCTCCCCTCTTCTCCTCTCCTCCCAGGCACCGCCGGCCTCCCGCCCTCCCCTCTTCTCCTCTCCTCTCAGGCACCGCCGGCCTCCCGCCCTCCCCTCTTCTCCTCTCCTCTCAGGCACCGCCGGCCTCCCGCCCTCCCCTCTTCTCCTCTCCTCTCAGGCACCGCCGCCTTTGCCCTTCTCTCCGAGGAACCACCCCCTCATCCTAAAACCGCCCCCTTGTCGGATCACTTAGATCTCTCACAGAGGTCACAGCTGAAATCTCCCAGCATTCACCTATAGAGGACTGCTCCCAGGATACACCAGGAGACCCCCCCCCCCCAACCCCCCCCCCCGGACCCAAAATACAATCAGTAAGGACTCACCGCAAGACTCATGAGGAACGGGTGCCAGGAGAAGAGCGCTGCAAGACAAAGACACCGGGTCACAGGGGACAGCTACTGCTCCCTGTTATCACCCATTACATCCCCGGGAGAGGAGACTGTACAGGGGGGGATACAATCTATTACTCTCTGTTATCAGCCATTACATCCCGGGGAGAGGAGACTGTACAGGGGGGATACAATCTATTACTCTCTGTTATCAGCCATTACATCCCGGGGAGAGGAGACTGTACAGGGGGGGATACAATCTATTACTCTCTGTTATCAGCCACTACATCCCGGGGAGAGGAGACTGTACAGGGGGGGATACAATCTATTACTCTCTGTTATCAGCCATTACACCCCGGGGAGAGGAGACTGTACAGGGGGGATACAATCTATTACTCTCTGTTATCAGCCATTACATCCCGGGGAGAGGAGACTATACAGGGGGGATACAATCTATTACTCTCTGTTATCAGCCATTACATCCCGGGGAGAGGAGACTGTACAGTGGGGATACAATCTATTACTCTCTGTTATCAGCCATTACACCCCGGGGAGAGGAGACTATACAGGGGGGATACAATCTATTACTCTCTGTTATCAGCCATTACATCCCGGGGAGAGGAGACTGTACAGTGGGGATACAATCTATTACTCTCTGTTATCAGCCATTACACCCCGGGGAGAGGAGACTGTACAGGGAGGATACAATCTATTACTCTCTGTTATCAGCGATTACATCCCGGGGAGAGGAGACTGTACAGGGGGATACAATCTATTACTCTCTGTTATCAGCCATTACATCCCGGGGAGAGGAGACTGTACAGGGGGGATACAATCTATTACTCTCTGTTATCAGCCATTACACCCCGGGGAGAGGAGACTGTACAGGGGGGATACAATCTATTACTCTCTGTTATCAGCCATTACACCCCGGGGAGAGGAGACTGTACAGGTGGGATACAATCTATTACTCTCTGTTATCAGCCATTACACCCCGGGGAGAGGAGACTGTACAGGTGGGATACAATCTATTACTCTCTGTTATCAGCCATTACCTCCCGGGGAGAGAAGACTGTACAGGGGAGGATACAATCTATTACTCTCTGTTATCAGCCATTACCTCCCGGGGAGAGAAGACTGTACAGGGGAGGATACAATCTATTACTCTCTGTTATCAGCCATTACATCCCGGGGAGAGGAGACTGTACAGGGGGGATACAATCTATTACTCTCTGTTATCAGCCATTACCTCCCGGGGAGAGAAGACTGTACAGGGGAGGATACAATCTATTACTCTCTGTTATCAGCCATTACCTCCCGGGGAGAGAAGACTGTACAGGGGAGGATACAATCTATTACTCTCTGTTATCAGCCATTACCTCCCGGGGAGAGAAGACTGTACAGGGGAGGATACAATCTATTACTCTCTGTTATCAGCCATTACCTCCCGGGGAGAGAAGACTGTACAGGGGAGGATACAATCTATTACTCTCTGTTATCAGCCATTACATCCCGGGGAGAGAAGACTGTACAGGGGAGGATACAATCTATTACTCTCCGTTATCAGCCATGAGGTGCAGTGTTCTGTGCTTGTCCCCCGGGGTCTGATACTCACTAGTTCCAGGTTGGGACACACAGCTGATGTAAATGGTGAAGATGAAGGCGGTGAGGTGAGCTGCTGCCCCTGATAGGAAGCGGAGGGTGCGGTGGAGGCGGGAGTCAGTGTCGGAGCTGTGGGTCATGGTCCTGCAGGACAAGATAGATATCAGTCAGTGTGACCAGTACCCGGTGTGGCTTCCTCTCTCTCTCTCTGGGTGCAGTGTGACCAGTACCCGGTGTGGCTTCCTCTCTCTCTCTGTGGGTGCAGTGTGACCAGTACCCGGTGTGGCTTCCTCTCTCTCTCTGTGGGTGCAGTGAGACCAGTACCCGGTGTGGCTTCCTCTCTCTCTCTGGGTGCAGTGTGACCAGTACCCGGTGTGGCTTCCTCTCTCTCTCTGGGTGCAGTGTGACCAGTACCCGGTGTGGCTTCCTCTCTCTCTCTCTGGGTGCAGTGTGACCAGTACCCGGTGTGGCTTCCTCTCTCTCTCTCTCTCTGGGTGCAGTGTGACCAGTACCCGGTGTGGCTTCCTCTCTCTCTCTCTCTCTCTGGGTGCAGTGTGACCAGTACCCGGTGTGGCTTCCTCTCTCTCTCTCTGGGTGCAGTGTGACCAGTACCCGGTGTGGCTTCCTCTCTCTCTCTCTGGGTGCAGTGTGACCAGTACCCGGTGTGGCTTCCTCTCTCTCTCTGGGTGCAGTGTGACCAGTACCCGGTGTGGCTTCCTCTCCCTCTCTCTCTCTGGGTGCAGTGTGACGAGTACCCGGTGTGGCTTCCTCTCTCTCTCTGGGTGCAGTGTGACCAGTACCCGGTGTGGCTTCCTCTCTCTCTCTCTCTCTGGGTGCAGTGTGACCAGTACCCGGTGTGGCTTCCTCTCCCTCTCTCTGGGTGCAGTGTGACCAGTACCCGGTGTGGCTTCCTCTCCCTCTCTCTGGGTGCAGTGTGACCAGTACCCGGTGTGGCTTCCTCTCCCTCTCTCTGGGTGCAGTGTGACCAGTACCCGGTGTGGCTTCCTCTATCTCTCTCTCTGGGTGCAGTGAGACCAGTACCCGGTGTGGCTTCCTCTCTCTCTCTCTCTGGGTGCAGTGTGACCAGTACCCGGTGTGGCTTCCTCTCTCTCTCTCTCTCTGGGTGCAGTGTGACCAGTACCCGGTGTGGCTTCCTCTCCCTCTCTCTCTCTGGGTGCAGTGTGACCAGTACCCGGTGTGGCTTCCTCTCTCTCTCTCTCTGGGTGCAGTGTGACCAGTACCCGGTGTGGCTTCCTCTCTCTCTGGGTGCAGTGACCAGTATCCGGTGTGGCTTCCTCTCTCTCTCTGGGTGCAGTGTGACGAGTACCCGGTGTGGCTTCCTCTCTCTCTCTGGGTGCAGTGTGACCAGTACCCGGTGTGGCTTCCTCTCTCTCTCTCTCTCTCTGGGTGCAGTGTGACCAGTACCCGGTGTGGCTTCCTCTCTCTCTCTCCTCTGGGTGCAGTGTGACCAGTATCCGGTGTGGCTTCCTCTCTCTCTGGGTGCAGTGACCAGTATCCGGTGTGGCTTCCTCTCTCTCTGGGTGCAGTGTGACCAGTACCCGGTGTGGCTTCCTCTCTCTCTCTCTGGGTGCAGTGTGACCAGTACCCGGTGTGGCTTCCTCTCTTCTCTGGGTGCAGTGTGACCAGTACCCGGTGTGGCTTCCTCTCTCTCTCTCTGGGTGCAGTGTGACCAGTACCCGGTGTGGCTTCCTCTCTCTCTCTCTGGGTGCAGTGTGACCAGTACCCGGTGTGGCTTCCTCTCTCTCTCTGTGGGTGCAGTGAGACCAGTACCCGGTGTGGCTTCCTCTCTCTCTCTGGGTGCAGTGTGACCAGTACCCGGTGTGGCTTCCTCTCTCTCTCTGGGTGCAGTGTGACCAGTACCCGGTGTGGCTTCCTCTCTCTCTCTCTGGGTGCAGTGTGACCAGTACCCGGTGTGGCTTCTCTCTCTCTCTCTCTCTGGGTGCAGTGTGACCAGTACCCGGTGTGGCTTCCTCTCTCTCTCTCTCTCTCTGGGTGCAGTGTGACCAGTACCCGGTGTGGCTTCCTCTCTCTCTCTCTGGGTGCAGTGTGACCAGTACCCGGTGTGGCTTCCTCTCTCTCTCTCTGGGTGCAGTGTGACCAGTACCCGGTGTGGCTTCCTCTCTCTCTCTGGGTGCAGTGTGACCAGTACCCGGTGTGGCTTCCTCTCTCTCTCTCTCTCTGGGTGCAGTGTGACCAGTACCCGGTGTGGCTTCCTCTCTCTCTCTGGGTGCAGTGTGACCAGTACCCGGTGTGGCTTCCTCTCTCTCTCTCTCTCTGGGTGCAGTGTGACCAGTACCCGGTGTGGCTTCCTCTCCCTCTCTCTGGGTGCAGTGTGACCAGTACCCGGTGTGGCTTCCTCTCCCTCTCTCTGGGTGCAGTGTGACCAGTACCCGGTGTGGCTTCCTCTCCCTCTCTCTGGGTGCAGTGTGACCAGTACCCGGTGTGGCTTCCTCTATCTCTCTCTCTGGGTGCAGTGAGACCAGTACCCGGTGTGGCTTCCTCTCTCTCTCTCTCTGGGTGCAGTGTGACCAGTACCCGGTGTGGCTTCCTCTCTCTCTCTCTTCTGGGTGCAGTGTGACCAGTACCCGGTGTGGCTTCCTCTCCCTCTCTCTCTCTGGGTGCAGTGTGACCAGTACCCGGTGTGGCTTCCTCTCTCTCTCTCTCTTGGGTGCAGTGTGACCAGTACCCGGTGTGGCTTCCTCTCTCTCTGGGTGCAGTGACCAGTATCCGGTGTGGCTTCCTCTCTCTCTCTGGGTGCAGTGTGACCAGTACCCGGTGTGGCTTCCTCTCTCTCTCTGGGTGCAGTGTGACCAGTACCCGGTGTGGCTTCCTCTCTCTCTCTCTCTCTCTGGGTGCAGTGTGACCAGTACCCGGTGTGGCTTCTCTCTCTCTCTCTCTCTGGGTGCAGTGTGACCAGTATCCGGTGTGGCTTCTCTCTCTCTGGGTGCAGTGACCAGTATCCGGTGTGGCTTCCTCTCTCTCTGGGTGCAGTGTGACCAGTACCCGGTGTGGCTTCCTCTCTCTCTCTCTGGGTGCAGTGTGACCAGTACCCGGTGTGGCTTCCTCTCTCTCTCTGTGGGTGCAGTGAGACCAGTACCCGGTGTGGCTTCCTCTCTCTCTCTCTGGGTGCAGTGTGACCAGTACCCGGTGTGGCTTCCTCTCTCTCTCTCGGGTGCAGTGTGACCAGTACCCGGTGTGGCTTCCTCTCTCTCTTCTGGGTGCAGTGTGACCAGTACCCGGTGTGGCTTCCTCTCTCTCTTCTCTGGGTGCAGTGTGACCAGTACCCGGTGTGGCTTCCTCTCTCTCTCTCTGGGTGCAGTGTGACCAGTACCCGGTGTGGCTTCCTCTCTCTCTCTCTGGGTGCAGTGTGACCAGTACCCGGTGTGGCTTCCTCTCTCTCTCTCTCTCTGGGTGCAGTGTGACCAGTACCCGGTGTGGCTTCCTCTCTCTCTCTCTGGGTGCAGTGTGACCAGTACCCGGTGTGGCTTCCTCTCTCTCTCTCTGGGTGCAGTGTGACCAGTACCCGGTGTGGCTTCCTCTCTCTCTCTGGGTGCAGTGTGACCAGTACCCGGTGTGGCTTCCTCTCCCTCTCTCTCTCTGGGTGCAGTGTGACGAGTACCCGGTGTGGCTTCCTCTCTCTCTCTGGGTGCAGTGTGACCAGTACCCGGTGTGGCTTCCTCTCTCTCTCTCTCTCTGGTGCAGTGTGACCAGTACCCGGTGTGGCTTCCTCTCCCTCTCTCTGGGTGCAGTGTGACCAGTACCCGGTGTGGCTTCCTCTCCCTCTCTCTGGGTGCAGTGTGACCAGTACCCGGTGTGGCTTCCTCTCCCTCTCTCTGGGTGCAGTGTGACCAGTACCCGGTGTGGCTTCCTCTATCTCTCTCTCTGGGTGCAGTGAGACCAGTACCCGGTGTGGCTTCCTCTCTCTCTCTCTCTGGGTGCAGTGTGACCAGTACCCGGTGTGGCTTCCTCTCTCTCTTCTCTCTGGGTGCAGTGTGACCAGTACCCGGTGTGGCTTCCTCTCCCTCTCTCTCTCTGGGTGCAGTGTGACCAGTACCCGGTGTGGCTTCCTCTCTCTCTCTCTCTGGGTGCAGTGTGACCAGTACCCGGTGTGGCTTCCCTCTCTCTCTGGGTGCAGTGACCAGTATCCGGTGTGCTTCCTCTCTCTCTCTGGGTGCAGTGTGACGAGTACCCGGTGTGGCTTCCTCTCTCTCTCTGGGTGCAGTGTGACCAGTACCCGGTGTGGCTTCCCCCTCTCTCTCTCTCTGGGTGCAGTGTGACCAGTACCCGGTGTGGCTTCCTCTCTCTCTCTCTGGGTGCAGTGTGACCAGTATCCGGTGTGGCTTCCTCTCTCTCTGGGTGCAGTGACCAGTATCCGGTGTGGCTTCCTCTCTCTCTGGGTGCAGTGTGACCAGTACCCGGTGTGGCTTCCTCTCTCTCTCTGGGTGCAGTGTGACCAGTACCCGGTGTGGCTTCCCCTCTCTCTCTCTCTGGGTGCAGTGTGACCAGTACCCGGTGTGGCTTCCTCTCTCTCTCTCTGGGTGCAGTGTGACCAGTACCCGGTGTGGCTTCCTCTCCCTCTCTCTCTCTGGGTGCAGTGTGACCAGTACCCGGTGTGGCTTCCTCTCTCTCTCTCTGGGTGCAGTGTGACCAGTATCCGGTGTGGCTTCCTCTCTCTCTGGGTGCAGTGACCAGTATCCGGTGTGGCTTCCTCTCTCTCTGGGTGCAGTGTGACCAGTACCCGGTGTGGCTTCCTCTCTCTCTCTGGGTGCAGTGTGACCAGTACCCGGTGTGGCTTCCCCTCTCTCTCTCTCTGGGTGCAGTGTGACCAGTATCCGGTGTGGCTTCCTCTCTCTCTCTCTCTCTCTCTCTCTGGGTGCAGTGTGACCAGTACCCGGTGTGGCTTCCTCTCTCTCTCTGGGTGCAGTGAGACCAGTACCCGGTGTGGCTTCCTCTCTCTCTCTCTGGGTGCAGTGTGACCAGTACCCGGTGTGGCTTCCTCTCTCTCTCTGGGTGCAGTGTGACCAGTACCCGCTGTGGCTTCCTCTCTCTCTCTCTGGGTGCAGTGTGACCAGTACCCGGTGTGGCTTCCTCTCTCTCTCTGGGTGCAGTGTGACCAGTACCCGGTGTGGCTTCCTCTCTCTCTCTCTGGGTGCAGTGAGACCAGTACCCGGTGTGGCTTCCTCTCTCTCTCTCTGGGTGCAGTGTGACCAGTACCCGGTGTGCTTCCTCTCTCTCTCCTGGGTGCAGCGTGACCAGTACCCGGTGTGGCTTCCCCTCTCTCTCTCTCTGGGTGCAGTGTGACCAGTACCCGGTGTGGCTTCCTCTCTCTCTGGGTGCAGTGTGACCAGTACCCGGTGTGGCTTCCTCCTCTCTCTCTCTGGGTGCAGTGTGACCAGTACCCGGTGTGGCTTCCTCTCTCTCTCTCTGGGTGCAGTGTGACCAGTACCCGGTGTGGCTTCCTCTCTCTCTCTCTCTCTGGTGCAGTGTGACCAGTACCCGGTGTGGCTTCCTCTCTCTCTCTGGGTACAGTGTGACCAGTACCCGGTGTGGCTTCCTCTCTCTCTCTCTCTCTGGGTGCAGTGTGACCAGTACCCGGTGTGGCTTCCTCTCCCTCTCTCTCTCTGGGTGCAGTGTGACCAGTACCCGGTGTGGCTTCCTCTCTCTCTCTCTCTGGGTGCAGTGTGACCAGTATCCGGTGTGGCTTCCTCTCTCTCTGGGTGCAGTGACCAGTTCTCTCTCTCTCTGGGTGCAGTGTGACCAGTATCCGGTGTGGCTTCCTCTCTCTCTGGGTGGCAGGTGACCAGTATCCGGTGTGGCTTCCTCTCTGTACCCGGTGTGGCTTTCTCTCTCTCTCTCTGGGTGCAGTGTGACCAGTATCCGGTGTGGCTTCCTCTCTCTCTCTCTGGGTGCAGTGTGACCAGTACCCGGTGTGGCTTCCTCTCTCTCTCTCTGGGTGCAGTGTGACCAGTACCCGGTGTGGCTTCCTCTCTCTCTCTCTGGGTGCAGTGTGACCAGTACCCGGTGTGGCTTCCTCTCTCTCTCTCTCTGGGTGCAGTGTGACCAGTACCCGGTGTGGCTTCCTCTCTCTCTCTCTCTGGGTGCAGTGTGACCAGTACCCGGTGTGGCTTCCCCTCTCTCTCTCTCTGGGTGCAGTGTGACCAGTACCCGGTGTGGCTTCCTCTCTCTCTCTGGGTGCAGTGTGACGAGTACCCGGTGTGGCTTCTCTCTCTCTCTCTCTGGGTGCAGTGTGACCAGTACCCGGTGTGGCTTCCTCTCTCTCTCTCTCTCTCTCTGGGTGCAGTGTGACCAGTACCCGGTGTGGCTTCCTCTCCCTCTCTCTTCTGGGTGCAGTGTGACCAGTACCCGGTGTGGCTTCCTCTCTCTCTCTCTCTGGGTGCAGTGGTGACCAGTATCCGGTGTGGCTTCCTCTCTCTCTGGGTGCAGTGACCAGTATCCGGTGTGGCTTCCTCTCTCTCTGGGTGCAGTGTGACCAGTACCCGGTGTGGCTTCCTCTCTCTCTCTCTGGGTGCAGTGTGACCAGTACCCGGTGTGGCTTCCCTCTCTCTCTCTCTGGGTGCAGTGTGACCAGTACCCGGTGTGGCTTCCCTCTCTCTCTCTCTGGGTGCAGTGTGACCAGTATCCGGTGTGGCTTCCTCTCTCTCTCTCTCTGGGTGCAGTGTGACCAGTACCCGGTGTGGCTTCCTCTCTCTCTCTCTCTTTCTGGGTGCAGTGTGACCAGTATCCGGTGTGGCTCCTCTCTCTCTCTCTCCTCTCTCTCTGGGTGCAGTGTGACCAGTACCCGGTGTGGCTTCCTCTCTCTCTCTGGGTGCAGTGAGACCAGTACCCGGTGTGGCTTCCTCTCTCTCTCTCTCTGGGTGCAGTGTGACCAGTACCCGGTGTGGCTTCCTCTCTCTCTCTGGGTGCAGTGTGACCAGTACCCGCTGTGGCTTCCTCTCTCTCTGGGTGCAGTGTGACCAGTACCCGGTGTGGCTTCCTCTCTCTCTCTGGGTGCAGTGTGACCAGTACCCGGTGTGGCTTCCTCTCTCTCTCTCTCTGGGTGCAGTGAGACCAGTACCCGGTGTGGCTTCCTCTCTCTCTCTCTGGGTGCAGTGTGACCAGTACCCGGTGTGGCTTCCTCTCTCTCTCTCTGGGTGCAGTGTGACCAGTACCCGGTGTGGCTTCCTCTCTCTCTCTGGGTGCAGTGTGACCAGTACCCGGTGTGGCTTCCTCTCTCTCTCTCTGGGTGCAGTGTGACCAGTACCCGGTGTGGCTTCCTCTCTCTCTCTCTGGGTGCAGTGTGACCAGTACCCGGTGTGGCTTCCTCTCTCTCTCTCTGGGTGCAGTGTGACCAGTACCCGGTGTGGCTTCCTCTCTCTCTCTCTGGGTGCAGTGTGACCAGTACCCGGTGTGGGCTTCCTCTCTCTCTCTCTCTCTGGGTGCAGTGTGACCAGTACCCGGTGTGGCTTCCTCTCTCTCTCTGGGTGCAGTGTGACCAGTACCCGGTGTGCTTCCTCTCTCTCTCTCTCTCTGGGTGCAGTGTGACCAGTACCCGGTGTGGCTTCCTCTCTCTCTCTCTCTCTGGGTGCAGTGTGACCAGTACCCGGTGTGGCTTCCTCTCTCTCTCTCTCTCTGGGTGCAGTGTGACCAGTACCCGGTGTGGCTTCCTCTCTCTCTCTCTCTGGGTGCAGTGTGACCAGTACCCGGTGTGGCTTCCTCTCTCTCTCTCTCTCTCTCTGGGTGCAGTGTGACCAGTACCCGGTGTGGCTTCCTCTCTCTCTCTCTCTCTGGGTGCAGTGTGACCAGTACCCGGTGTGGCTTCCTCTCTCTCTCTCTCTGGGTGCAGTGTGACCAGTACCCGGTGTGGCTTCCTCTCTCTCTCTCTCTGGGTGCAGTGTGACCAGTACCCGGTGTGGCTTCCTCTCTCTCTCTCTGGGTGCAGTGTGACCAGTACCCGGTGTGGCTTCCTCTCTCTCTCTCTGGGTGCAGTGTGACCAGTACCCGGTGTGGCTTCCTCTCTCTCTCTGGGTGCAGTGTGACCAGTACCCGGTGTGGCTTCCTCTCTCTCTCTCTGGGTGCAGTGTGACCAGTACCCGGTGTGGCTTCCTCTCTCTCTCTGGGTGCAGTGTGACCAGTACCCGGTGTGGCTTCCTCTTTCTCTCTCTGGGTGCAGTGTGACCAGTACCCGGTGTGGCTTCCCCTCTCTCTCTCTCTGGGTGCAGTGTGACCGGTACCCGGTGTGGCTTCCTCTCTCTCTCTGGGTGCAGTGTGACGAGTACCCGGTGTGGCTTCCTCTCTCTCTCTCTCTGGGTGCAGTGTGACCAGTACCCGGTGTGGCTTCCTCTCTCTCTCTCTCTCTCTGGGTGCAGTGTGACCAGTACCCGGTGTGGCTTCCTCTCTCTCTCTCTCTGGGTGCAGTGTGACCAGTACCCGGTGTGGCTTCCTCTCTCCCGGTGCAGTGGGCGGAGCCGCTGTCAGTCTCTTCCTTGTATCCTCCAGCTTCTCATCGCTGTCTTATTGGGTGAAGCTCCTGTCACTCAGTAGGAACCCCCGCCCAATGCCAGCTATTTCCGTGTCCTAACGAGTTATATCCTGATCCCCGAGAACAGAAGGGCGTGGCTGTAGTCAGAGCGAGGCGTGAGACGCACAGTTCTGCAGCTTCCGGTGTGTGCGGCGCTGATCACTGCCCGGGGAAGAGTGAGTACCGAGCCCGGAGTACCGGCTGCAGGGAGAGGAAATATACCCACTGCTCCGGCAGAGCATAGGAGCCTTCTACTCCAGAGCTGCAGTCACTATTCTTCCGCAATATTACTCCCCCAGACCCAGGGCTGAGCTGCAGTCACTATTCTGCCCCAATATTACTCCCCCAGACCCAGGGCTGAGCTGCAGTCACTATTCTGCCCCAATATTACTCCCCCAGACCCAGGGCTGAGCTGCACTCACTATTCTTCCTCAATATTACTCCCCCAGACCCAGGGCTGAGCTGCACTCACTATTCTTCCCCAATATTACTCCCCCCAGACCCAGGGCTGAGCTGCACTCACTATTCTTCCCCAATATTACTCCCCCAGACCCAGGGCTGAGCTGCACTCACTATTCTTCCCCAATATTACTCCCCCAGACCCAGGGCTGAGCTGCACTCACTATTCTTCCCCAATATTACTCCCCCAGACCCAGGGCTGAGCTGCACTCACTATTCTGCCCCAATATTACTCCATCCAGACCCAGGGCTGAGCTTTAGTCATTATTATTCCCCAATATTACTCCCTCCAGACCCAGGGCTGAGCTGTAGTCACTATTCTGCGCCAATATTACTCCCCCAGGGCTGAGCTGCAGTCACTATTCTCACCCTATATTACTCCTCCAGACCGAGGGCTGAGCTATAGTCACTATTCTGTCCTATATTACTCCCCCCAGACCGAGGACTGAGCTGCAGTCACTATTCTGCCCCTATATTACTCCCCCCAGACCCAGGGCTGAGCTGCAGTGACTATTCTGCCCCAATATTACTCCCCCAGGGCTGAGCTGCAGTCACTATTCTGCCCCTATATTACTCCCCCAGACCCAGGGCTGAGCTGTAGTTACTATTCTGCCCCAATATTACTCCCCCAGGGCTGAGCTGCAGTCATTATTCTTCCCCAATATTACTCCCCCCAGACCCAGGGCTGAGCTGTAGTCACTATTCTGCCCCAATATTACTCCTCCAGACCAAGGGCTGAGCTGCAGTCACTATTCTGCCCCTATATTACCCCCCCCCCCCCAGGGCTGAGCTGCAGTCACTATTCTGCTCCTATATTACTCCCCCAGACTCAGGGCTGAGCTGTAGTCACTATTCTGCCCCTATATTACTCCTCCAGACCGAGTGCTGAGCTATAGTCACTATTCTATCCCTATATTACTCCCCCAGACCCAGGGCTGAGCTGCAGTCGCTATTCTGTCCCTATATTACTCCTCCTAGACCCAGGGCTGAGCTGCAGTTACTATTCTGTCCCTATATTACTCCCCCCAGGGCTGAGCTGCAGTCACTATTCTCTCCCTATATTACTCCCCCCAGACCGAGGACTGAGCTGCAGTCACTATTCTGCCCCTATATTACTCCCCCAGGGCTGAGCTGCAGTCACTATTCTGCCTCTATATTACTCCCCTAGACCCAGGGCTGAGCTGTAGTCACTATTCTGCCCCAATATTACTCCCCCAGGGCTGAGCTGCAGTCACTATTCTGCCCCAATATTACTCCTCCAGACCGAGGGCTGAGCTGCAGTCACTATTCTTCCCCAATATTACTCCCCCAGACCCAGGGCTGAGCTGCAGTCACTATTGTTCCCCAATATTACCCCCCCCCCCAGACCCAGGGCAGAGCTGCACTCACTATTCTGCCCCAATATTACTCCATCCAGACCCAGGGCTGAGCTTTAGTCATTATTCTTCCCCAATATTACTCCCCCCAGACCCAGGGCTGAGCTGTAGTCACTATTCTGCCCCAATATTACTCCCCCAGGGCTGAGCTGCAGTCACTATTCTGCCCCAATATTACTCCTCCAGACCGAGGGCTGAGCTGCAGTCACTATTCTGCCCCAATATTACTCCTCTAAACCAAGGGCTGAGCTGTAGTCACTATTCTGCCCCAATATTACTCCCCCAGGGCTGAGCTGCAGTCACTATTCTGCCCCAATATTACTCCTCCAGACCGAGGGCTGAGCTGCAGTCACTATTCTGCCACAATATTACTCCTCCAGACCAAGGGCTGAGCTGCAGTCACTATTCTGCCCCTATATTACCCCCCCCCCCCCCAGGGCTGAGCTGCAGTCACTATTCTGCTGCTATATTACTCCTCCAGACCGAGGGCTGAGCTGCACTCACTATTCTGTCCCTATATTACTCCATCCAGACCCATGGCTGAGCTGCATTCTCTATTCTGTCCCTATATTACTCCTCCAGACCCAGGGCTGAGCTGCAGTCACTATTCTGCCCCAATATAACTCCCCCAGACCCAGGGCTGAGCTGCAGTCACTATTCTGCCCCTATATTACTCCACCCAGGGCTGAGCTGCAGTCACTATTCTCCCTATATTACTCCTCCCAGACCCAGGGCTGAGGTGCAGTCACTATTCTGCCCCTATATTACTCCCCCAGACCCAGGGCTGAGCTGCAGTGACTATTCTGTCCCTATATTACTCTCCCAGAGCTGAGCTGCAGTCACTATTCTCTCCCTATATTACTCCATCCAGACCCAGGGCTGAGCTGCAGTCACTATTCTCTCCCTATGTTGCTCCATCCAGACCCAGGGCTGAGCTGCAGTCACTATTCTGCCCCTATATTACTCCCCCAGACCCAGGGCTGAGCTGCAGTCACTATTCTGCCCCTATATAGCTCCCCCAGACCCAGGGCTGAGCTGTAGTCACTATTCTGCCCCAATATTACTCCCCCCAGACCCAGGGCTGAGCTGCAGTCACTATTCTGCCCCAATATTACTCCCCTCAGACCCAGGGCTGAGCTGCAGTCACTATTCTTCCCTATATTACTCCCCCCAGGGCTGAGCTGCAGTCACTATTCTGTCCCTTTATTACTCCCCCAGACCCAGGGCTGAACTGCAGTCACTATTCTGCCCCAATATTACTCCCCCAGACCCAGGGCTGCGCTGCAGTCACTATTCTTTTCTATATTACTTTCCCCAGGGCTGAGCTGCAGTCACTATTCTGCCCCAATATTACTCCCCTCAGACCCAGGGCTGCGCTGCAGTCACTATTCTTTTCTATATTACTTTCCCCAGGGCTGAGCTGCAGTCACTATTCTTCCCTATATTACTCCCCCCAGGGCTGAGCTGCAGTCACTATTCTGTCCCTTTATTACTCCCCCAGACCCAGGGCTGAACTGCAGTCACTATTCTGCCCCAATATTACTCCCCCAGACCCAGGGCTGAACTGCAGTCACTATTCTGCCCCAATATTACTCCCCCAGACCCAGGGCTGAACTGCAGTCACTATTCTTTTCTATATTACTTTCCCCAGGGCTGAGCTGCAGTCACTATTCTGCCCCAATATTACTCCCCTCAGACCCAGGGCTGAGCTGCAGTCACTATTCTGCCCCAATATTACTCCCCCAGACCCAGGGCTGAGCTGCAGTCACTATTCTGCCCCAATATTACTCCCCCAGACCCAGGGCTGAGCTGCAGTCACTATTCTGCCCCAATATTACTCCCCCAGACCCAGGGCTGAGCTGCACTATTATTTCCTATATTACTCTCCCCAGGGATGAGCTGCAGTCACTATTCTGTCCCTATATTACTCCCCCAGACCCAGGGCTGAGCTGCAGTCATTATTCTGTCCCTAGATTACTCCTCCAGACCCAGGGCTGAGCTGCAGTCACTATTCTTTTCTATATTACTTTCCCCAGGGCTGAGCTGCAGTCACTATTCTGCCCCAATATTACTCCCCTCAGACCCAGGGCTGCGCTGCAGTCACTATTCTTTTCTATATTACTTTCCCAGGGCTGAGCTGCAGTCACTATTCTTCCCTATATTACTCCCCCCAGGGCTGAGCTGCAGTCACTATTCTGTCCCTTTATTACTCCCCCAGACCCAGGGCTGAACTGCAGTCACTATTCTGCCCCAATATTACTCCCCCAGACCCAGGGCTGAACTGCAGTCACTATTCTGCCCCAATATTACTCTCCCAGACCCAGGGCTGAACTGCAGTCACTATTCTTTTCTATATTACTTTCCCCAGGGCTGAGCTGCAGTCACTATTCTGCCCCAATATTACTCCCCTCAGACCCAGGGCTGAGCTGCAGTCACTATTCTGCCCCAATATTACTCCCCCAGACCCAGGGCTGAGCTGCAGTCACTATTCTGCCCCAATATTACTCCCCCAGACCCAGGGCTGAGCTGCAGTCACTATTCTGCCCCAATATTACTCCCCCAGACCCAGGGCTGAGCTGCAGTCATTATTCTCTACCTATATTACTCCTCCCAGACCCAGGGCTGAGCTGCAGTCATTATTCTGTCCCTAGATTACTCCTCCAGACCCAGGGCTGAGCTGCAGTCACTATTCTGCTCTTCATGTCTTCTACTCCAGTGTCATGCAGAGCTGTATCCCCTATTCCCCCTATTCCGTTAGTCTCCATATTTGGATTGTCTGGTGGATGGGGGTTGTAGTGCAGAGCTTGGTGGTGTCTAAACATAAGACATGTAGAGGATGCAATGTGAACGGGTCCATAGTGACGCCTTTTCTATATCCGCAGTGATGTCCAGTCGCAGGATTGAGTGCATTTTCTTTAGCGAGTTCCATCCAACGCTCGGCCCCAAGATCAGGTATCAGGTGAGTGCAGGTGATATGACCCCTCCCCCATCCTGTGATGATGATGTCACCTTAATGATGTCACCCACGTATCGGCAGGTACCCGAGGAATACATCTCGCGGGAGCTGTTCGACACGGTGCAGGTTTACATCATCACCAAACACGAGCTCCAGAACAAGCTGATCACGGTGTAAGTGTACAGACTGCAGGTATCACAGTGTATCTCAGCACACTTGGATACAGTTGTCTGTTTTCTTCCCGCAGCACTGCCATGGACAAGAAGCTGATTGGCTGCCCGGTGTGTATCGAGGACAAGAAGTACAGCCGCAATGCTTTACTCTTCAACCTGGGCTTTGTGTGTAACGCCAGGGCCAAGACGTGCGCGCTGGAGCCCATTGTGAAGAAGCTGGCGGGATACCTCAAGACGCTGGAGGTGCGGATCATCCCCTGCTGGTTCAGTGTCTGCTGGTATAATAGCAGCTCATTATAAGGTGTCCAGTAACAATGCCATTGTCTCGTAGCTGGAGTCCGGCTTCATCTCTAACGAGGACAGTAAGCAGAGACTGGTGCCCATCATGAGTATCCTGCTGGAGGGGCTCAACTCCACCGGGGAGTGCTCCCTGCCCATAGGTACGGACCTGTACTGCCTGCTGCCTGCCTGCCGGGGGCGCCGCTCACTCATTATTATTAACGTCTCCTTCCAGATGAGAGTAATACGATGCACCTGAAGGTGATAGAGCTGCGTGCAGCGCCCCCTACAGCCCAGGAGTACGATGTCCCTGTGTTCACAGAAGACAAAGAAGAATTCTGTCACGCGCAGTGGGATCTGACGACGCAGCAGGTAGAGGACGTCTTGTCATTATACTCATGAATTCTGCATGTCTTGGCCGCAAAAGTCTAACTCCTCTGTTTTTCAGATTCTTCCATATATTGATGGTTTCCGTCACATCCAGAAGATCTCGGCTGAGGCGGATGTGGAGCTGAACCTGGTGCGGATCGCCATACAGAACCTCATGTGAGAGCTCTGCAGGGGGCGTCCTACCCTACAATAGGATACAACAGACAGAATAATAATCTGCACTTTCCTGTGTTGTGATTGGCTGCTCTCTCATCCATTCTCCTCTTTGTCTTCCTAGGTATTATGGGGTGGTGTCCTTGGTGTCCATCTTCCAGGTAAGGATCTGGGTTGTCCTTCCATTAGCTCCTGTATGCGCGGGTCCGGTCTGCAGAGTCATTTCCCTAATTGTGCCTCATATTCACACGGGGCAAGTGATACATTTATCACCATTAGGATACAATAACCCAAGTTATTTAGGTAGAACATAAAAATATTGGAGAACAGTCTTACAAACTCTACAAACATGAACTCATAGGAAAGGCAAACTAAAATATAAAGCCGTATACAGAGAGAACACACACTGGACAGTACTGCCATGATCCAGTGTCCCTGATCACTGCAACGGATCTAAGACATTGCTTCCCTTCTAATCTGTAGGACAGGAGCTTTACTGCTGAGCATGTACATAATATGCAGTCACAGTCATTTCAACTACAAGCTCCGGCTCCACAGCCCTAGCACAGGCACCCCCTGCCTTTGGCGGCTCCACAGCCCTAGCACAGGCACCCCCTGCCTTTGGCGGCTCCACAGCCCTAGCACAGGCACCCCCTGCTCCGGCCGGCCCATCTACGCGCGGTTGGATGTGTACTAGCTGTGCTGGGAGGATGGGTCCTCGCTCTTCACTGACATCGTGGCTCTCTGTCTCCTCCTTACAGTACTCCAATGTTTATTGTACGACACCGCGGGTGCAGGAGCTGATACATGACAAGGCTCTGCAGGACGAGTGCATCTCGTACATTAGTAAAGCAGGTACTGTGCATGGTCTTCCTACTGTCTTCACTGTACACGTGTCTTCACCGCCCACGTTTTGGGGCAGTAATTTCTTGCTCGGTGTCTCCTGAGTCGCTGTTTTTTCTGATCTTTTGCTCAGGTGTGAAGCGGCCGAGTCTTCGAGACATCTTCCAGCTGTACTGCGGCCTCAGTCCTGGTACCACGGTCCGAGACCTTATAGCCCGACACACACAGCAGCTGCAGAGAGTGGATGAGAGGTGTGTGGGGTATATATGTGCACGCTCAGGGGTAGGGCAGTGCGAGGGGCGGGGATCAGGAGCAGAATGCAAGGGGTGGGGGTGGATAGTTACCCCAAATACCCTAAAGGGCAAGTAGATTGTCAGCCTTGTGGCTCTGACCTGCGCTTTATACTTTCAACACAGAAAACTGATCCAGTTTGGGCTGATGAAGAAGTTGATCCGAAGACTCCAGAAATATCCTGTAAAAGTGTCCCGTGATGAGCGCAGCCCCCCGGCTCGTCTCTATACAGGAAGCCACAGCTACGACGAGATCTGCTGCAAGACAGGTACTGACCCCCCCTCCGTGTACAGTGCCCCCGACATGTACAGGGCTGGGACTGTACCCCGACAGTCAGTATCCGTGTACAAGCAGTCAGTATCAGTGTCCAGTGCCCCCCGACATGTACAGGGCAGTCAGTATCCGTGTCCAGTGCCCCCCGACATGTACAGGGCAGTCAGTATCCGTGTCCAGTGCCCCCCGACATGTACAGGGCAGTCAGTATCCGTGTCCATTGCCCCCCGACATGTACAGGGCAGTCAGTGTCCAGTGCCCCCCGACATGTACAGGGCAGTCAGTATCCGTGTCCATTGCCCCCCGACATGTACAGGGCAGTCAGTATCCGTGTCCATTGCCCCCCGACATGTACAGGGCAGTCAGTATCCGTGTCCTCTCTCCTCCAGGCATGAGCTATCGAGAGCTGGATGAAAGACTGGACTCCGACTCCAACATCATTGTCTGCATGAAGTAACAGGACCCGGCGCTGACCAGAATTACAGAGGTCTCCTCGTTCTCCGCTATGGACCTTCTCCTCTGCAGCCTGAACAACCTAATGGGGGAGCCTCAGTATAACCCGGCAGGGGATATGAGGGGGGACATGGCAATGGGGGAGCCTCGGTATAACCCGGTAGGAGGGAGGACGCGGCAATGGGGGAGTCACGGTATAACCCGGTAGGAGGGAGGACATGGCAATGGGGGAGCCTCGGTATAACCCGGTAGGGGATATGAGGGGGGACATGGCAATGGGGGAGCCTCGGTATAACCCGGTAGGGGATATGAGGGGGGACATGGCAATGGGGGAGCCTCGGTATAACCCGGTAGGGGATATGAGGGGGGACGCGGCAATGGGGGAGTCACGGTATAACCCGGCAGGAGGGAGGACGCGGCAATGGGGGAGTCACGGTATAACCCGGCAGGGGCTATCAAGGCTGTAAAGGGATATTACTGGATATTACAGACAGCAGGAGCCCTTCACCAGCGCTCTCCACCCTCCAAGTGGCGCTACAGTCATAATGTTCAGGGGTGACCGAGCTTGTTTGGCCACTTCATTAACCCCTTAGTGACGTGGCCTGAAAAGGCTCTAGTGACCGGGTGTTTTTAGTAAATTTTCATAAGCGCCAGTTTAAGGGCCATCATTTTTTTTTTCTTTTTCGCCGTGCTACCTTATAATTTTTTTTTTTTGTGTGTTTTTTTCCAGGACACACAGCGTGAGTTAAAAAGGAAATAAAAGTTTCAATATTTTTTGCCATATTTATTTTAATTTTGGGTTAAAAGTGGGAAAAAAGGCTTTTTTGTAATTTATAGTACTTTTTTAAAATTTTCAAATGAACTCAAAATGAACATTATTCCCTATTTTGTTTCCCTATATATATATATATATATATATATATAGTCTCGGCTCTGGCGATGCTTTTTGTAGTGCAGCTGTCCCACCCATCTACTCCTCCCTATTCTCCATAGAGGCTGCTGTGATTTCATGTGATCAGATACATACATGGGATAGACCTGTGTAAATGTAACAGGACCCTGGATGACATCAGCCGGGTCACATGACATGAAGTGGCCGGTGATTTAACAGAGATTTCCCTCAACGTTCCACATCGCTGCATGTCCTAGCGAGAGCACAGAATAAGCAGGGCCTGGTTGGACTCGCATCAGATGAGTGGCATATAAGAATTTTTACATTGCAGCCATGGAAAGGAAACATGAAGGGGCGGTCACACAATTGGGTTAATTTGCAGGGCAGGTTCTTGCATTATTCACAGAACAATGACTTTCTATGTACTTCTCAGAAAATAAAAGGAACGCTGAACACCACATCCCGGATCTCAGGGAATGAAATCTTCCAGTGTCGGCTCTTTATTCATTACATAGTGGAAGGTGGTGAGAACTATAAAATCTAAAAAATATCAATAGATATCACCTGGAGGCGGGAAGGGGAATAATTTTTAAAAGCAAAGTTAAAAATCAAATTTCAGGCTGATCCCTTTCAGGGGAAATGCCTCAAAATAAGGAAAGGAGGTCAGTAGTGTGTGTGGCCTTCCTACAACACCTGGGCATGCTCCTGATGAGGTCAGTATTGTGTGTGGCCTTCACGTGCCTGTATGACCTTCCTACAACACCTGGGCATGCTCCTGATGAGGCTCAGTAGTGTGTGTGACCTCCACATGTCTGTATGACCTTCCTACAACACCTGGGCATGCTCCTGATGAGGTCAGTAGTGTGTGTGGCCTTCACGTGCCTGTATGACCTTCCTACAACACCTGGGCATGCTCCTGATGAGGCTCAGTAGTGTGTGTGGCCTCCACGTGCCTGTATGACCTTCCTACAACACCTGGGCATGCTCCTGATGAGGCTCAGTATTGTGTGTGGCCTCCACGTGCCTGTATGTCCTCCCTACAACACCTGGGCATGCTCCTGATGAGACGCAGTATTGTGTGTGGCCTCCACGTGCCTGTATGACCTCCCTACAACACCTGGGCATGCTCCTGATGAGGTCAGTAGTGTGTGTGGCCTCCACGTGCCTGTATGACCTCCCTGCAACACCTGGGCATGCTCCTGATGAGGCTCAGTAGTGTGTGTGGCCTCCATGTGCCTGTATGACCTCCCTGCAACACCTGGGCATGCTCCTGATGAGGCTCAGTATTGTGTGTGGCCTCCATGTGCCTGTATGTCCTCCCTACAACACCTGGGCATGCTCCTGCCGAGGTCAGTATTGTGTATGACCTCCACTTGCCTGTATGACCTCCCTACAACACCACGGCATGCTCCTGATGAGGTCAGTATTGTGTATGGCCTCTACGTGCCTGTATGACCTCCCTACTACACCTGGGCATAATCCTGATGAGGATCAGTATTGTGTGTAGCCTCCATGTGCCTGTATGTCCTCCCTACAACATCTGGGCATGCTCCTGATGAGGTCAGTAGTGTGTGTGTGGCCTCCATGTGCCTGTATGTCCTCCCTACAACACCTGGGCATGCTCCTGATGAGGCTCAGTATTGTGTGTGGCCTCCATGTGCCTGTATGCCCTCCCTACAACACCTGGGCATGCTCCTGATGAGGTCAGTAGTGTGTGTGGCCTCCATGTGGCTGTATGACCTCCCAACAACACCTAGGCATGCTCCTGATAAGGTCAGTATTGTGTGTGGCCTCCATGTGCCTGTATGACCTCCCTACAACACCTGGGCATGCTCCTGATGAGGTCAGTAGTGTGTGTGGCCTCCATGTGCCAGTATGTCCTCCCTACAACACCTCGGCATGCTCCTGATGAGGCTCAGTATTGTGTGTGGCCTCCATGTGGCTGTATGTCCTCCCAACAACACCTGGGCATGCTCCTGATGAGGCTCAGTATTGTGTGTGGCCTCCATGTACCTGTATGACCTCTCTACAACACCTGGGCATGTTCCTGATGAGGCTCAGTAGTGTGTGTGGCCTCCATGTGCCAGTATGTCCTCCCTACAACACCTCGGCATGCTACTGATGAGGTCAGTAGTGTGTGTGGCCTCCATGTGGCTGTATGTCCTCCCAACAACACCTGGGCATGCTCCTGATGAGGCTCAGTAGTGTGTGTGGTCTCCACGTGCCTGTATGACGTCCCTACAACACCTGGACATGCTCCTGATGAGGTCAGTAGTGTGTGTGGCCTCCACGTGCCTGTATGACCTCCCTACAACAACTGGACATGCTCCTGATGAGGCTCAGTATTGTGTGTGGCCTCCATGTGCCTGTATGACCTCCCTATAACACCTGGGCATGCTCCTGATGAGGTCAGTAGTGTGTGTGGCCTCCATGTGCCAGTATGTCCTCCCTACAACACCTGGGCATGCTCCTGATGAGGTCAGTAGTGTGTGTGGCCTCCATGTGCCAGTATGTCCTCCCTACAACACCTGGGCATGCTCCTGATGAGGTCAGTAGTGTGTGTGGCCTCCATGTGCCAGTATGTCCTCCCTACAACACCTGGGCATGCTCCTGATGAGGTCAGTAGTGTGTGTGGCCTCCATGTGCCAGTATGTCCTCCCTACAACACCTGGGCATGCTCCTGATGAGGCTCAGTAGTGTGTGTGGCCTCCATGTGGCTGTATGACCTCCCAACAACACCTGGGCATCCTCCTGATGAGGTCAGTATTGTGTGTGTGTGTGTGTGTGTGTGTGTGTGTGGCAAAAGAGACAAAAACAACAGCCAAATAGGATGAAAACAGGGAAATAGTCTGTGGTCACCACCTACAGAACCGCTCCTTTATAGGCGTAGTCTTGTTAATTCCCGGAATTTCTACCTGTTGTTGTGCAAATGTAACAGACAACGGGAGAAATTGACTCACAATCGGTGCTGATTCATAACGGGAGCACAGTCATTAGGGGAGTAGAATAGAGCAGAACTAATGACGGATAAATCCTGCTGGGGGATGTCTTTGGTAGCTGTGGGGTTGTACTTTGGACCAGCTATTAGTAGGAGGTCTCTCATGTACATCACCTGTATGATGGGGACGTCTCATACATGAAGCGACATCCCCACCATACAGGTGATGTCCATGAGAGACGTCCCCATCATACAGGTGATGTACATGAGAGACCTCCCCATCATACAGGTGATGTACATGAGAGACCTCCCCATCATACAGGTGATGTACATGAGAGACCTCCCCACCATACAGGTGATGTACATGAGAGACCTCCCCATCATACAGGTGATGTACATGAGAGACCTCCCCACCATACAGGTGATGTCCATGAGAGACGTCCCCACCATACAGGTGATGTACATGAGAGACGTCCCCATCATACAGGTGATGTACATGAGAGACCTCCCCATCATACAGGTGATGTACATGAGAGACCTCCCCACCATACAGGTGATGTACATGAGAGACCTCCCCATCATACAGGTGATGTACATGAGAGACCTCCCCACCATACAGGTGATGTACATGAGAGACGTCCCCATCATACAGGTGATGTACATGAGAGACCTCCCCACCATACAGGTGATGTACATGAGAGACGTCCCCATCATACAGGTGATGTCCATGAGAGACGTCCCCATCATACAGGTGATGTACATGAGAGACCTCCCCATCATACAGGTGATGTCCATGAGAGACGTCCCCATCATACAGGTGATGTACATGAGAGACGTCCCCATCATACAGGTGATGTACATGAGAGACGTCCCCATCATACAGGTGATGTACATGAGAGACCTCCCCATCATACAGGTGATGTACATGAGAGACCTCCCCACCATACAGGTGATGTACATGAGAGACGTCCCCACCATACAGGTGATGTCCATGAGAGACGTCCCCATCATACAGGTGATGTACATGAGAGACGTCCCCATCATACAGGTGATGTACATGAGAGACGTCCCCATCATACAGGTGATGTACATGAGAGACGTCCCAATCATACAGGTGATGTACATGAGAGACCTCCCCATCATACAGGTGATGTACATGAGAGACCTCCCCACCATACAGGTGATGTACATGAGAGACGTCCCCATCATACAGGTGATGTACATGAGACCTCCCCATCATACAGGTGATGTACATGAGAGACCCCCCCCCCCCATCATACAGGTGATGTACATGAGAGACCTCCCCATCATACAGGTGATGTACATGAGAGACGTCCCCATCATACAGGTGATGTACATGAGAGACGTCCCCATCATACAGGTGATGTCCATGAGAGACGTCCCCATCATACAGGTGATGTCCATGAGAGACGTCCCCATCATACAGGTGATGTACATGAGAGACCTCCCCATCATACAGGTGATGTCCATGAGAGACGTCCCCATCATACAGGTGATGTACATGAGAGACCTCCCCACCATACAGGTGATGTCCATGAGAGACCTCCCCACCATACAGGTGATGTCCATGAGAGACCTCCCCACCATACAGGTGATGTACATGAGAGACCTCCCCACCATACAGGTGATGTACATGAGAGACCTCCCCACCATACAGGTGATGTACATGAGACCTCCCCATCATACAGGTGATGTACATGAGAGACCTCCCCACCATACAGGTGATGTACATGAGAGACCTCCCCACCATACAGGTGATGTACATGAGAGACGTCCCCACCATACAGGTGATGTACATGAGAGACGTCCCCATCATACAGGTGATGTACATGAGAGACGTCCCCATCATACAGGTGATGTACATGAGACCTCCCCATCATACAGGTGATGTACATGAGAGACGTCCCCATCATACAGGTGATGTACATGAGAGACGTCCCCACCATACAGGTGATGTACATGAGAGACGTCCCCATCATACAGGTGATGTACATGAGAGACGTCCCCATCATACAGGTGATGTACATGAGAGACGTCCCCATCATACAGGTGATGTACATGAGAGACGTCCCCATCATACAGGTGATGTACATGAGAGACGTCCCCATCATACAGGTTATATACACAGCTGCATGAAGAGACGCCCCCAACACATAAGTCACCAGACAGTGGACATTACAGATCAGAGCAGAACATCTGCCTCACACTCAGCTTTCAGGACTCACATGTCCTATCTTTTCCCGTGTTACGGCGGTGTGCGCCATATGTTCCTATGGAAAGGGGCGATTGTGAGCGGCGCTCTCCTCGTGCGTTGCATGCCGTGCTATGGTACGGCGGGCAACGGCAGTGTGAATGTAGCCTTAGGCTGGCGCCACACGTAGTGCTTTGTCTGCGCTTACAAAGTCGCTCCCACCGGGGCGGATCCGGCCCGATGACATTGGCATTTCTATGGAAACGCCTGCGATCGGGAATGAGCCGCCGGTGTTTTGCGTGTTTTGCGATCGGTGGGTGCGGCTTTGTCTGCGTTTGCAAACACAGACAAAGCGGCACGTGTGGCACCAGCCTCACTGATACTGTGGCCTCAGGATTGTGCAGGGGAGGTCCAGTCCGTGAAAACAGGACCCCTGCGCTGGTCAGATCTTGTGCCCCCTGTACATAGATGCTCTCAGTCTCGGGCCCCTGTACACAGATGCTCTCAGTCTCGGGCCCCTGTACACAGATGCTCTCAGTCTCGGGCCCCTGTACACAGATGCTCTCAGTCTCGGGCCCCTGTACACAGATGCTCTCAGTCTCGGGCCCCTGTACACAGATGCTCTCAGTCTCGGGCCCCTGTACACAGATGCTCTCAGTCTCGGGCCCCTGTACACAGATGCTCTCAGTCTCGGGCCCCTGTACACAGATGCTCTCAGTCTCGGGCCCCTGTACACAGATGCTCTCAGTCTCGGGCCCCTGTACACAGATGCTCTCAGTCTCGGGCCCCTGTACACAGATGCTCTCAGTCTCGGGCCCCTGTACACAGATGCACTCAGTCTCGGGCCCCTGTACACAGATGCACTCAGTGTCGGGCCCCTGTACACAGATGCACTCAGTGTCGGGCCCCTGTACACAGATGCACTCAGTGTCGGGCCCCTGTACACAGATGCACTCAGTGTCGGGCCCCTGTACACAGATGCACTCAGTGTCGGGCCCCTGTACACAGATGCACTCAGTCTCGGCCCCCTGTACACAGATGCTCTCAGTCTCGGGCCCCTGTACACAGATGCACTCAGTCTCGGGCCCCTGTACACAGATGCTCTCAGTCTCGGGCCCCTGTACACAGATGCTCTCAGTCTCGGGCTCCTGTACACAGATGCTCTCAGTCTCGGGCCCCTGTACACAGATGCTCTCAGTCTCGGGCCCCCTGTACACAGATGCTCTCAGTCTCGGGCCCCTGTACACAGATGCTCTCAGTCTCGGGCCCCTGTACACAGATGCTCTCAGTCTCGGGCTCCTGTACACAGATGCTCTCAGTCTCGGGCCCCCTGTACACAGATGCTCTCAGTCTCGGGCCCCCTGTACACAGATGCTCTCAGTCTCGGGCCCCCTGTACACAGATGCTCTCAGTCTCGGGCCCCCTGTACACAGATGCTCTCAGTCTCGGGCCCCCTGTACACAGATGCTCTCAGTCTCGGGCCCCCTGTACACAGATGCTCTCAGTCTCGGGCCCCCTGTACACAGATGCTCTCAGTCTCGGGCCCCCTGTACACAGATGCTCTCAGTCTCGGGCCCCCTGTACACAGATGCTCTCAGTCTCGGGCCCCCTGTACACAGATGCTCTCAGTCTCGGGCCCCCTGTACACAGATGCTCTCAGTCTCGGGCCCCTGTACACAGATGCTCTCAGTCTCGGGCCCCCTGTACACAGATGCTCTCAGTCTCGGGCCCCTGTACACAGATGCTCTCAGTCTCGGGCCCCCTGTACACAGATGCTCTCAGTCTCGGGCCCCTGTACACAGATGCTCTCAGTCTCGGGCCCCTGTACACAGATGCTCTCAGTCTCGGCCCCCTGTACACAGATGCTCTCAGTCTCGGGCCCCTGTACACAGATGCTCTCAGTCTCGGGCCCCTGTACACAGATGCTCTCAGTCTCGGGCCCCTGTACACAGATGCTCTCAGTCTCGGGCCCCTGTACACAGATGCTCTCAGTCTCGGGCCCCCTGTACACAGATGCTCTCAGTCTCGGGCCCCTGTACACAGATGCTCTCAGACTCGGGGCCCCTGTACACAGATGCGCTTGCTCTGCTTGTGTCACCATGGTCTATTGCTATGATGCCAGGACTCCCTGTCTACCGGCCGATCAGCAGCACCCATTGCTGCGCATGCGTCTGCGGTCTGCATTATGAAACGCATGCGATTACTTGCACAAACAGCCGGGAGAAGACGATGCGTTTTTAGAAATTCCAAGAAACGCGGCCGCCTGCAGTCACCGCACACCGAGCATCGCGTTTATAAAAAACCACAAACAAATATCTGAAAAGCGCATGCGCAAAAACGCATCCATCTTCAATGCATTAGAAATCGCAACAGAAACGCAACAAAAACGCCACAAAGCCGTTTCTGATAGACTGAAGGGCGCAGATTTGAAAACGGTTGGGTATATAGGGGGGGGGGACTCTAATATTATATGTACAATAATGATCCCCCCCCCAAAAAAAAATAGTCAATTCTGAAATCTCTTTAAAAATACAGAAAACCGATATCCGATTTATAGCCGCGCGACACCAAAAGAAATTACCCAGACAAAAATTCATTAAAAAATGATGAAAATGTCAAACCGACCCCCGGGAAATGTTGGTGGTAAATTTGTCTGCCTGAAAACGCAATGATTTAGAATTTTTAAAATGGCAAATTTTTTTTTTTTTTTTTATAAACGTGAAATTTACCACTAAAATGAATTACAACATGTGGGGAAAAAACGTACTCACTGATAAGTGACAGCGATTATAACCATATAAAGCGACACAGAACATGTGACCGCGTCCTTAAGGGGTTTTTTTCTTTCTTTTTTGCAACTTTATAGGTTTTTTTTTTTTGCAAAATTCGTCACGTTGTTATTTTTCCCGTTGAGCGTTGGATTCCATAATGTGGACATCTGCCGGGCAGGAGAGACCTTACTCTGAGACTTTTGTGCGACTTTTGCGAAGAAAGTCTCAAAAAAAAAAAACCTTCAAATCTCCTCAGCAGTTTTTTTTTCAAAACGCAACATAAACGCCCCGTGTGAACGCAGCAGCACTACCAGCCCCAGTCCTCACCTCCTGCTCCCGGGTACGGGTCGGGCTCCCGGGTGTGTGCACGGCGGAGCGCGGACTACAAGTATCACCATGGCGACGCCTCAGGTTTCCCGCTTTGTCAGGCGGCCTGGTCACATGACGCGGTGACGTCAGCAGGGCGGTCACATGACTGTGTGTGACACAGAGCGGCGCAGGTGAGGAGATCGCACACTCACTCCGCCGCAGCCTCTCTGCCGTGTGTCTCTCCTCCCTCTCCCGGGTGTCTCTCCTCCGGTGCCCGCACTCTCTCCCCCGGTGCCCGCACTCTCTCCTCCCTCTCCCGGGTGTCTCTCCCCCGGTGTCCTCCCTCTCTCCCCCGGTGATGGGCGCGGTGCCGGAGTGGGTGCTGATCTCCCTGATCGCGGCGCTGGTGGCGCTGCTGCTGCTCACCCTCTTCGGGCTGGCCGTGTACTCGGGGCTGATGACGGAGGTGGAGGTGAGGGCCGGGCCGCCCCCCATCCGCGCGGTGGTCCTGGCCTACAAGTTCCGTGTGGGTCCGTATGACGAGAGCGGGAACCTGTACACGGAGAGCGTCAGCCTGGCCCCCAAGCTCGTGTCCATAGGAGTCTACTACGACAACCCCATGAAGGTGAGGGGGGGCAGGGGGGTATTAGGGGGAGAGGAGGGGGGGCAGGGGGGTATGAGGAGAGCGTCAGCCTGGCCCCCAAGCTCGTGTCCATAGGAGTCTACTACGACAACCCCATGAAGGTGAGAGGGGGGAGAGGAGCACAGATGGGGGTTTGGAGTGTGGGGTGACATAGGGGGCAGCTTCTGGTGATGCCTGTGTAAGGAGCTGAGTTTAGAACTCACAAGGAAACAGAAGTACGCCACAAGACCAAGTTCTATAGTTTATATGTATAGCCTCGACCCTCATTATACTTATCTTGGGTGTGCTAGTCCCGCTTTTTTCGTTTAGGAGCTTAGTTTAGGGCAGTGGTGGCGGACCTATGGCACTCGGAGGCCTCTCTGTGGGCACCCTCACCCCAGCATGAAGTGCACCAGACAGGACTCGCAGAATCTGCCTCCATGATGGGGGTTTCCCTCCTCCTCACCTGTGTTGGTGTCTTTAGGAGGCTGAAGGATTGAAAGTTGTCAGAGAACAAGGAGAAATAAATGACGTCTTCCATCGCTGCGCCGGCGCCCGGATATACAGAAGGGGCACTCGGGCTCCAAAAGGTTCAACATCACTGGTTTAGGGCATTTGTCTGGTGGCGGACATGGCGGTGACCCTGACATTAGGGGGCACCTATGGAGTGTGCCCCCCCCCCTCCTCCCTCGCCGTGCGGTTGCCCCCCCCCCCTCCCTCGCCGTGCGGTTGCCCCCCCCCCCTCCCTCGCCGTGCGGTTGCCCCCCCCCCTCCCTCGCCGTGCGGTTGCCCCCCCCCTCCCTCGCCGTGCGGTTGCCCCCCCCCTCCCTCGCCGTGCCGGTTGCCCCCCCCCCCCTCCCTCGCCGTGCCGGTTGCCCCCCCCCCCCCTCCCTCGCCGTGCGGTTGCCCCCCCCCCCTCCCTCGCCGTGCGGTTGCCCCCCCCCCCCCTCCCTCGCCGTGCGGTTGTAATGCGGTTTCTGGTGTAATGGTTTGCTCTCTGTTGCGCTGATAGAAATACACCTGGAGGGTCCCGGGGGGCCGGGGCTTATTATAGCAGCGCCTCTCCCCCAGGACTGAGGTCTCCGGGGGGCGCAGTACACGCTGCAGGAGCCCAGGTGCAGCTACAGGTCCACAGCGCAGGATCTCACCAGGAGCCCCTCCCCCGCCTGGTGTATTGACCCCGAGTTACATCATGTTCTCTAGTCACCTCCAGAGCTGCGGCTCCTCCACTCTGTGTAGTGCAATCTGCCAGGTCATGGAAATATCCGCGCAGATCTAGATGTGACCGGAGAACAGAACCTGAGAGAACCGGGTCACCAAGTTCTATAAAGATTGTATCTGGAGCCGGTCAGTCCTGTCCAACCCCCCGACCTCTGGGTATATACTAAGGCTGCGTATACAACAACATGGAGGAGGGGCCAAACCTTACACTAATACAGGAGACTGTACAGGGGGATACAATCTATTACTCTCTGTTATCAGCCATTACACCCCGGGGAGAGGAGACTGTACAGGGGGGATACAATCTATTACTCTCTGTTATCAGCCATTACATCCCGGGGAGAGGAGACTGTACAGGGGGGGATACAATCTATTACTCTCTGTTATCAGCCATTACATCCCGGGGAGAGGAGACTGTACAGGGGGGATACAATCTATTACTCTCTGTTATCAGCCATTACACCCCGGGGAGAGGAGACTGTACAGGGGGGTACAATCTATTACTCTCTGTTATCTGCCATTACACCCCGGGGAGAGGAGACTGTACAGGGGGGATACAATCTATTACTCTCTGTTATCAGCCATTACATCCCGGGGAGAGGAGACTGTACAGGGGGGTACAATCTATTACTCTCTGTTATCTGCCATTACACCCCGGGGAGAGGAGACTGTACAGGGGGGATACAATCTATTACTCTCTGTTATCAGCCATTACATCCCGGGGAGAGGAGACTGTACAGGGGGGGATACAATCTATTACTCTCTGTTATCAGCCATTACACCCCGGGGAGAGGAGACTGTACAGGGGGGATACAATCTATTACTCTCTGTTATCAGCCATTACATCCCGGGGAGAGGAGACTGTACAGGGGGGGATACAATCTATTACTCTCTGTTATCAGCCATTACACCCCGGGGAGAGGAGACTGTACAGGGGGGGGATACAATCTATTACTCTCTGTTATCAGCCATTACATCCCGGGGAGAGGAGACTGTACAGGGGGATACAATCTATTACTCTCTGTTATCAGCCATTACACCCCGGGGAGAGGAGACTGTACAGGGGGGGATACAATCTATTACTCTCTGTTATCAGCCATTACACCCCGGGGAGAGGAGACTGTACAGGGGGGGATACAATCTATTACTCTCTGTTATCAGCCATTACATCCCAGGGAGAGGAGACTGTACAGGGGGGATACAATCTATTACTCTCTGTTATCTGCCATTACATCCCGGGGAGAGGAGACTGTACAGGAGGATACAATCTATTACTCTCTGTTATCAGCCATTACATCCCGGGGAGAGGAGACTGTACAGGGGGGGATACAATCTATTACTCTCTGTTATCAGCCATTACATCCCGGGGAGAGGAGACTGTACAGGGGGGATACAATCTATTACTCTCTGTTATCAGCCATTACACCCCGGGGAGAGGAGACTGTACAGGGGGGAGATACAATCTATTACTCTCTGTTATCAGCCATTACATCCCGGGGAGAGGAGACTGTACAGGGGGGATACAATCTATTACTCTCTGTTATCAGCCATTACACCCCGGGGAGAGGAGACTGTACAGGGGGGGATACAATCTATTACTCTCTGTTATCAGCCATTACATCCCGGGGAGAGGAGACTGTACAGGGGGGATACAATCTATTACTCTCTGTTATCAGCCATTACATCCCGGGGAGAGGAGACTGTACAGGGGGGATATAATCTATTACTCTCTGTTATCAGCTATTACACCCCGGGGAGAGGAGACTGTACAGGGGGGGATACAATCTATTACTCTCTGTTATCAGCCATTACATCCCGGGGGGAGGAGACTGTACAGGGGGGGATACAATCTATTACTCTCTGTTATCAGCCATTACACCCCGGGGAGAGGAGACTGTACAGGGGGGGGGATACAATCTATTACTCTCTGTTATCAGCCATTACACCCCGGGGAGAGGAGACTGTACAGGGGGGGGGGATACAATCTATTACTCTCTGTTATCAGCCATTACACCCCGGGGAGAGGAGACTGTACAGGGGGATACAATCTATTACTCTCTGTTATCAGCCATTACATCCCGGGGAGAGGAGACTGTACAGGGGGGGATACAATCTATTACTCTCTGTTATCAGCCATTACATCCCGGGGGGAGGAGACTGTACAGGGGGGGATACAATCTATTACTCTCTGTTATCAGCCATTACATCCCGGGGAGAGGAGACTGTACAGGGGGGGATACAATCTATTACTCTCTGTTATCAGCCATTACACCCCGGGGAGAGGAGACTGTATCCCCCCCTGTACAATCTATTACTCTCTGTTATCAGCCATTACATCCCGGGGAGAGGAGACTGTACAGGGGGGATACAATCTATTACTCTCTGTTATCAGCCATTACATCCCGGGGAGAGGAGACTGTACAGGGGGGGGGGATACAATCTATTACTCTCTGTTATCAGCCATTACACCCCGGGGAGAGGAGACTGTACAGGGGGGGGGGATACAATCTATTACTCTCTGTTATCAGCCATTACACCCCGGGGAGAGGAGACTGTACAGGGGGATACAATCTATTACTCTCTGTTATCAGCCATTACATCCCGGGGAGAGGAGACTGTACAGGGGGGATACAATCTATTACTCTCTGTTATCAGCCATTACATCCCGGGGGGAGGAGACTGTACAGGGGGGGGATACAATCTATTACTCTCTGTTATCAGCCATTACATCCCGGGGAGAGGAGACTGTACAGGGGGGGGGGATACAATCTATTACTCTCTGTTATCAGCCATTACACCCCGGGGAGAGGAGACTGTACAGGGGGGGGGGATACAATCTATTACTCTCTGTTATCAGCCATTACACCCCGGGGAGAGGAGACTGTACAGGGGGATACAATCTATTACTCTCTGTTATCAGCCATTACACCCCGGGGAGAGGAGACTGTACAGGGGGGGATACAATCTATTACTCTCTGTTATCAGCCATTACACCCCGGGGAGAGGAGACTGTACAGGGGGGGATACAATCTATTACTCTCTGTTATCAGCCATTACACCCCGGGGAGAGGAGACTGTACAGGGGGATACAATCTATTACTCTCTGTTATCAGCCATTACATCCCGGGGGGAGGAGACTGTACAGGGGGATACAATCTATTACTCTCTGTTATCAGCCATTACACCCCGGGGAGAGGAGACTGTACAGGGGGGGGGGATACAATCTATTACTCTCTGTTATCAGCCATTACATCCCGGGGAGAGGAGACTGTACAGGGGGATACAATCTATTACTCTCTGTTATCAGCCATTACATCCCGGGGAGAGGAGACTGTACAGGGGGATACAATCTATTACTCTCTGTTATCAGCCATTACACCCCGGGGAGAGGAGACTGTACAGGGGGGGATACAATCTATTACTCTCTGTTATCAGCCATTACACCCCGGGGAGAGGAGACTGTACAGGGGGGGATACAATCTATTACTCTCTGTTATCAGCCATTACATCCCAGGGAGAGGAGACTGTACAGGGGGGATACAATCTATTACTCTCTGTTATCAGCCATTACACCCCGGGGAGAGGAGACTGTACAGGGGGATACAATCTATTACTCTCTGTTATCAGCCATTACACCCCGGGGAGAGGAGACTGTACAGGGGGGGATACAATCTATTACTCTCTGTTATCAGCCATTACACCCCGGGGAGAGGAGACTGTACAGGGGGGGGGGATACAATCTATTACTCTCTGTTATCAGCCATTACACCCCGGGGAGAGGAGACTGTACAGGGGGATACAATCTATTACTCTCTGTTATCAGCCATTACACCCCGGGGAGAGGAGACTGTACAGGGGGATACAATCTATTACTCTCTGTTATCAGCCATTACACCCCGGGGAGAGGAGACTGTACAGGGGGATACAATCTATTACTCTCTGTTATCAGCCATTACATCCCGGGGAGAGGAGACTGTACAGGGGGATACAATCTATTACTCTCTGTTATCAGCCATTACACCCCGGGGAGAGGAGACTGTACAGGGGGGGATACAATCTATTACTCTCTGTTATCAGCCATTACACCCCGGGGAGAGGAGACTGTACAGGGGGGATACAATCTATTACTCTCTGTTATCAGCCATTACACCCCGGGGAGAGGAGACTGTACAGGGGGGGATACAATCTATTACTCTCTGTTATCAGCCATTACATCCCGGGGGGAGGAGACTGTACAGGGGGGGGATACAATCTATTACTCTCTGTTATCAGCCATTACACCCCGGGGAGAGGAGACTGTACAGGGGGGGATACAATCTATTACTCTCTGTTATCAGCCATTACACCCCGGGGAGAGGAGACTGTACAGGGGGGATACAATCTATTACTCTCTGTTATCAGCCATTACACCCCGGGGAGAGGAGACTGTACAGGGGGGGGATACAATCTATTACTCTCTGTTATCAGCCATTACATCCCGGGGAGAGGAGACTGTACAGGGGGGATACAATCTATTACTCTCTGTTATCAGCCATTACACCCCAGGGAGAGGAGACTGTACAGGGGGGGGGATACAATCTATTACTCTCTGTTATCAGCCATTACACCCCGGGGAGAGGAGACTGTACAGGGGAGGATACAATCTATTACTCTCTGTTATCAGCCATTACACCCCGGGGAGAGGAGACTGTACAGGGGGGGATACAATCTATTACTCTCTGTTATCAGCCATTACACCCCGGGGAGAGGAGACTGTACAGGGGGATACAATCTATTACTCTGTTATCAGCCATTACACCCCGGGGAGAGGAGACTGTACAGGGGGATACAATCTATTACTCTCTGTTATCAGCCATTACATCCCGGGGAGAGGAGACTGTACAGGGGGATACAATCTATTACTCTCTGTTATCAGCCATTACACCCCGGGGAGAGGAGACTGTACAGGGGGGGATACAATCTATTACTCTCTGTTATCAGCCATTACACCCCGGGGAGAGGAGACTGTACAGGGGGGGGATACAATCTATTACTCTCTGTTATCAGCCATTACATCCCGGGGAGAGGAGACTGTACAGGGGGGATACAATCTATTACTCTCTGTTATCAGCCATTACACCCCAGGGAGAGGAGACTGTACAGGGGGGGGGGATACAATCTATTACTCTCTGTTATCAGCCATTACATCCCGGGGAGAGGAGACTGTACAGGGGGGTTACAATCTATTACTCTCTGTTATCAGCCATTACAGCCGGGAAGAGGAGACTGTACAGGGGGGTACAATCTATTACTCTCTGTTATCAGCCATTACATCCCGGGGAGAGGAGACTGTACAGGGGGGTGATGCAATCTATTACTCTCTGTTATCAGCCGGGGAGCATCTGTTGTTGTGTTGCCTGGTAAATGTTTTGTTCTGCTATATTTCGGCAGGTCCCGGTTGAGTTCTGTCGGTACATCGTGGGCAGTATACTCAGTGAGGGCGATGAGAAGCCGCTCCCCGATCACGTCAGGATATTCCGGAAGCACGGCTTCAAGTTCTGCGTGCTGCCTGAAGTGAACCACGCTGTGATGGCCACGTTCCCTTACACCACCCCCTTCTCCATCCAGCTGGCCACCACCCGGGTGCACCCCGCTCTGGAGAAATATGTCAAGGTAGGAGGGAAGGAGATGGGTGTCCCGGGGCCAGCGGGGGGTTACGTGCCCCCTATTCAGCTCTCTGCTATACACTTCCTGGGGTCAATTCCAGGGGTCACTTCCAGGAGCAGAGGGTAATAATAATCCCCTCACCATTATTGAGGAGTATTTTCAGCCGCGGAGGATGATGATAATTTCAGTAATACAATTATATATATAACTCCTCGTCGTACATAGACGTCCATTCAGACAAGAAAATCTCTGCAGACCCTGGGTTATATTTTTTATTACACTGTATTTTTTCCCTGCTGATCCTATATATATACTGCAGATAGCAGTGATCTGATGGTCACGGGGATCTGTATACGTGGCATTCTCCCAGCATGCCTCTCTCTCTGTATATAGGGGCAGGTGTGTCAGTATAATACAGGATTGATCCTATTAATGACCCTGTGTGGATGATTGCACGGCCACAGGCTCCACCGCTCCAGTCCACGGCCGCTGTAGAAGTCATGTGACCTGAGCTCCGGTCACATGACACTTTATGGGGGGCTGCTGCATTGTCTGTTACTTCCTCCTCCAAAGTTTTATTTTAGTTTTTCGTTAAATGCTTTGTTTGGTGTTAACCTGCGCACCCATGAGCGCCCCCTGCAGGGTTCTGCCGTGTCCGGTGCGCTGCCAGGGACCTGTGTTGTTATTACTTGTAACGGGGTTTCCAATATTTTAAAGACACAACAAACTGGATCTTGTAGGGGTCCATATCACACCCTACTGCAGCCCATAGCCCCCCAATTATCAGAGGGATTTCTGATCCCTCCACTAACTAGATGATTTCCCCTGCAACAGATGCAGCAATCAGGGTCTCGCTGCTGCAGCTTGGGGAAAGCCTGATGTGTATGGCCTATAGTAACCAATAGCTGCAGAGCCCCCCTCTGAATACTCCTATAGTAACCAATAGCTGCAGAGCGCCCCCTCTGAATACACCTATAGTAACCAGTAGCAGCAGAGCCCTCCTCTGAATACACCTATAGTAACCAATAGCTGCAGAGCGCCCCCTCTGAATACACCTATAGTAACCAATAGCTGCAGAGCGCCCCCTCTGAATACACCTATAGTAACCAATAGCAGCAGAGCGCCCCCTCTGAATACACCTATAGTAACCAATAGCAGCAGAGCCCCCATCTGAATACACCTATAGTAACCAATAGCAGCGGAGCCCCCCTCTGAATACACCTATAGTAACCAATAGCAGCGGAGCCCCCCTATGAATACACCTATAGTAACCAATAGCAGCGGAGCCCCCCTCTGAATACACCTATAGTAACCAATAGCAGCAGAGCGCCCCCTCTGAATACACCTATAGTAACCAATAGCAGCAGAGCCCCCATCTGAATACACCTATTGTAACCAATAGCAGCGGAGCCCCCCTCTGAATACACCTATAGTAACCAATAGTAGCAGAGCGCCCCCTCTAAATACACCTATAGTAACCAATAGCAGCAGAGCCCCCATCTGAATACACCTATAGTAACCAATAGCAGCAGAGCCCCCCTCTGAATACACCTATAGTAACCAATAGCAGCGGAGCGCCCCCATCTGAATACACCTATAGTAACCAATAGCAGCAGAGCCCCCCTCTGAATACACCTATAGTAACCAATAGCAGCGGAGCCCCCCCTCTGAATACACCTATAGTAACCAATAGCAGCGGAGCCCCCCCTCTGAATACACCTATAGTAACCAATAGCAGCGGAGCCCCCCCTCTGAATACACCTATAGTAACCAATAGCAGCGGAGCCCCCCTCTGAATACACCTATAGTAACCAATAGCAGCGGAGCCCCCCCTCTGAATACACCTATAGTAACCAATAGCAGCGGAGCCCCCCTCTGAATACACCTATAGTAACCAATAGCAGCGGAGCCCCCCTCTGAATACACCTATAGTAACCAATAGCAGCGGAGCCCCCCCTCTGAATACACCTATAGTAACCAATAGCAGCAGAGCCCCCCCTCTGAATACACCTATAGTAACCAGTAGCAGCAGAACCCCCCCTCTGAATACACCTATAGTAACCAATAGCAGCGGAGCTCCCTCTGAATACACCTATAGTAACCAATAGCAGCGGAGCTCCCTCTGAATACACCTATAGTAACCAATAGCAGCGGAGCTCCCTCTGAATACACCTATAGTAACCAATAGCAGCGGAGCCCCCCTCTGAATACACCTATATTAACCAATAGCAGCGTAGCCCCCCCCCCCTCTGAATACTTCTATAGTAACCAATAGCAGCAGAGCCCCCCCTCTGAATACACCTATAGTAACCAATAGCAGCAGAACCCCCCCTCTGAATACACCTATAGTAACCAATAGCAGCGGAGCCCCCCCTCTGAATACTGCTGGTCACTGCTGGCATCAGAATAGTGACAAATCTTTTTGAAATTCCTGTAACGTAGAATGTGAGTAGTGAAACGATTTCTAGCATTAGGTTAATGGACCAGAACTCGCATTACACATGTAACTATAAACCTGTATAAGACGCCAGTCACATGACTGCCCTGTGTACCAGTCGTGTAGCGCGTGGTGGTCTCCTATGGTGTAATGGTGCACGTGGGGGGCCGAGTCGCTGTGCACCAGGTGGAGCAATGTCAGGTCTGACCTGTAGGTGGCGCTGCATGGCCACGATTCTTCCACGTGGAGCGGAGCCGCGCTGCTTCTCCCATCTATAAAGAACCTAGATAGAAAGAATCTCTATAAATCAGAGGACGGAGGCCTGCAGGGGGCAGCGCCGGACCCCCGTGTACAGATGACTGAGGATTGTCCCCATCGCTGGTCACAGCTCTGCAATTTTGGCTGAATTTTTTTTTTCTTTTTCTGTGAATTCCTTCAGAACTCGGCGCCCCCAATGTCTCAACCCCCGGCCGCTCGCCTCACTGGGGGGAAGGGGGGGGGGTTATTTATTTATTCCCCTAATGAATATCTTATTTGTATTCTATACGTAAATCTGATTTTGGGGATACCGAACTTTTTAATTTTTTTGTTTAAATATTTTCTTTTATTTTGCAAATTTACTAAAATGTAACCAAAAGTAGCGAAAAATCTATCATTTATGTATCACCGGTGGCAGACCTGTGCACAGTGCCAGGCAGCTGTTGTCTGTGAGTACGGATCATATATAAGGTGCACTGGACTATAAGGCGCACCTTTGATTACTGAGAAAATCAAAGGATTTTGTTTTGTGCACCTTATAGTCCGATAAATACTGTATATGTCTCTTTAGATAATGGGGCTTATTGGCATTTCTTATTTCTCTGCCTTTCGATCCGAGCCGCCATCAGTTCAGCGTCTCATATGTCTGATGCTGAGTGTTAAAAACTTTGCCTCGACCCCTTTAAGACACGGGCATTTTTTACTTTAAGGCTCAGCCCCGTTCTTTGTGATCTGACCTCGGGCACTTTAAATGGTTATAACTTTTGAACACGTCAACTTATAAGTGATTCTGAGATTGTGTTCTCCTCACGTTTTGCTTTGGAGTCTAATGATCGTAATGGGGTCCTGCTTATCTCGATATATCCCTGTACTGCCTTACGGAACGAGTACTCGGGGACCAGTCTGCCAATATTCAGCTCCAGACATATAGACAAGCCTTTACTTTCACCTTCGGGGGCAGTAGTAAGTTGTACACAGTCACTTGCTGGAACTTTGTGAGAGACGCAGATGGTGGTTGTGTGACTCCGCGCCGCTACATTATTAACCTCTTCCTCGGGAAGGTGTCGGCTGAGAGAAACTTGGCAACATGAACCTCAAGCTGCAATTGTGTTCAGAGTCGTAGCAGTATCAGCGAGGAGGTGGGGTATACATAATGTATACTGCAGCTCCCTCCTCCATAACTGGATAAGAGGACATTTATAAGTCTGTCTCTAATCCCATGGAAGGCGGCATCAGCGGAGCATGTGTAAGGGCATCAGCGGAGCATGTGTAAGGGCATCAGCGGAGCATGTGTAAGGGCATCAGCGGAGCATGTGTAAGGGCATCAGCGGAGCATGTGTAAGGGCATCAGCGGAGCATGTGTAAGGGCATCAGCGGAGCATGTGTAAGGGCATCAGCGGGGCATGTGTAAGGGCGTCAGCGGAGCATGTGTAAGGGCGTCAGCGGGGCATGTGTAAGGGCGTCAGCGGGGCATGTGTAAGGGCGTCAGCGGGGCATGTGTAAGGGCGTCAGCGGAGCATGTGTAAGGGCGTCAGCGGGGCATGTGTAAGGGCGTCAGCGGGGCATGTGTAAGGGCGTCAGCGGGGCATGTGTAAGGGCGTCAGCGGGGCATGTGTAAGGGCGTCAGCGGGGCATGTGTAAGGGCGTCAGCGGGGCATGTGTAAGGGCGTCAGCGGGGCATGTGTAAGGGCGTCAGCGGGGCATGTGTAAGGGCGTCAGCGGGGCATGTGTAAGGGCATCAGCGGAGCATGTGTAAGGGCTTCTAGAAGGTTCTGTGTGAGGTGTGGTCACAGGTCACGGGTTGGGTCACTGTTTGCAGTTCCGTTCTATCGCTGGATATTTGGCTCTGCAAAAGCTTTACATATAATAATCATTTTTACTTTGCTTTTTTTCATGTCATAAGCGACTTTAACCTGACGGATCGTTTTATTAATTTAAATTTTTTTTTCCTCTATAAAATTGGCCAACAAATGTGGAAAAATTAGCTTTTTTTTATAATTTTTCAGATTAAAGGGGTTTAAATTCAGTTTTACGTAGTAAAACCGAATAAACTTTTACCAAAATATGTTAAAAATATGTCCAGTTAGACACAGAGGGTGCATGTGCTTCTGTAGACTCTGAGCCACTGTATATACTCGAGTATAAGCCGATCCAAGTATAACCCAAGGCCCCTAATTTTACCGCAGAAACCTGGTAAAACCGATATTTTTATTTTTTACTCGAGTATAAGCCGAGTTTGGGTTTTCAGCACATTTTAATGCTGAAAAACTAGGCTTATACTGGAGTATATATGGTAAGTCTTTCCTGCAGCTTCTTCTACGTTTTGCCTGACACACTTCAAGCGCCAGTATCTCCTGGCACCTAGAAACACAAGAATGGTGTCAAACGGGAGAATCTGAGATATTTATTCTTAAAGTTAGTCGCCAATCTTTGAAATAAAAAGCAATATTTTTAATACAACTTGAAGAAAGGATCTCTGGTCCTGTGAAGCCTCAATACACAATCCATATGGACATATATATGGGGGAATACTCATGTTTGTGTTTCTTGGTGCCAGGGTTCCGGAGATTGAATTTAATACCCTGTAATACTCGGTTTGCCCTGTGGGGGCGCTGCACACGCACAATACAGGTGATCACTGAGGTGCTCGTTGTGATAGGATTATGGGTGACTGACTGGTAGGGGTTGTCCAAAGTGCAGACCTTCTCTAAACCCCCCAGAAGAGCCTTGGTCCCAGCACGCCCCGGCATGGCCCCCCATACACATGAGCGCACACTCCGCTATAACCAGGGAGTGGGCTGGTGAGGAGTCACTCAGATGAGAAGTGCAGCAGAGAAAGCCTCTGTGTAGTGATGGGGTAAGAATAGAGACGTCGCTGCGGAGTTTGTGATCTCGTAAAGGCTGTAATTGTGCGAAAAATGCGGGGGAGGGGCGCAACGTGTGATGGGAAGTCGCAGAAGTTTTCAGCACCGAAACTTTTACCGCCATAGGGCAGCAGCCAATGCATTAGTTAACATTTGTACCCCATCATCACTTCATTCCTGAGCTGTGCTGCCCCCCGGGCAGTGTATCCCATAATCACTGCCCCCCCCTCCTCCTTCCCCGGCAGTGTAACCCATGAGTGCTGCCCCCCCTGGGTCTGTGTAACCCATCATTACCGCCCCCCTTCCTGGCATTGCACCCAATCAGTGCTGAATCCCATCACAACTTGTGCCCCCCATCAGTGCTGCCCCCCCCTCCCCCCCTGGGTCTGTGTAACCCATCATTACTGCCCCCCTTCCTGGCAGCGCACCCCATGAGTGCTGAATCCCATCATTACTGCACTTCTCCATTTCCTTTTTAGTCTGCAAAAGTTTCTAAAATCCTATTTCCACTTTGTCACTTTGGGTTATTTACTGCAGAATTATGTTTGGGGGGGGGGGGGGAGGGGAATCCCTAATATTACAATGTGAGCCTAGTGAGGGGTCTGTAGCGTCCGTCTGGGGGCATTTGTGATCCGTAGTCCTCCGGGCCGCCCTCCCTTACACGTTGGGTAGGTCTCGGTATCTTTGGATAATACTGTTGTTCTGTGGAGCGTGATCTCTATAAGGAGCGCTGTTCACACCCGTGTTTCGGGCAGAGGCGGGGGCCGTCCACGGCTGCGGTTGGGGAAGTGTAAATTGCCACCTGCTGCTTGTTCTCAGGTGAAAATGAGATCTGAGACCAAGAGAAGCGACGGATTAGATGGAGAAGCTGCCGCCTGGGGGGGGGGGGAGCGGCTCTGCGGAGGGGGTTCTGTCTCGCCCGGCGCTACTTCCCGTTTCCCCGCGTCTCGTTATTTCTGACTTGTCCCTCATCTTCTCATCCATTTACTATTTCCCGCCTGTCTGCCGGCATCATGCTCCCTCCATCACTGGCTCCCGCGCTCCTTATTGTATCCATTGCGCTTTGTGTTCTCTTCCTGCGGCTTCACTAATGGAGGGGGGAGCGAGGACGCGAGCGGGATATGTTCCCCAGGGTATAGAGGAAGGAGGGGGACGGTATTAGTGCGCACCCCTCGCTCTGCCTCGGGGAGACGCTCAGGACAAGTTCTCTTAAGATCTTTACATTGAGATCCAGCAGAACGTCCAAGACAAAGAGGATTCTCCTCGCTCTAATACACGAGCCTCAGCTGCTGCGGAGCATCATCCCCGCACCTCTGCACCCCCTTCTCCCCACCATTGCACCCTTTAGCTCTCTGGTTATGCTCCCCCTTCCCACCATTGCACCTCCCGAGGCGCCCACCTCCCTCCCCGGGCGGCATTGCTGGGGCTGCCCGCGCCGTCCCTTGGATTGTCAGGATATAACTTGTATTTTAATGAGTCAGATCCAGCTGGGAATAAAATTTTAATGAGTTTGCAGTGAGTAGTGGTGTCTCAAGCACGGAGGGGAGAACAGCTGCAGCCGGCCCCCCGCTCACATACATATACACTTTAGACGTGCCGTGGATGTGTTTGTATCTATATATAGAGGCGCTGCCATCTGATAATTGTCTGTGAATGTGCCAACATATTACAGATGTAAACTTGGAAGCCGTCACCTCTGCTCCGGGCAGGGACGGTCACCCGCAAGGCCTCAAGACGCTCCTGTTGGGGGCGCTGTGGGTAATGTTCATGTGCTGGACCTCTGCTTTGTATCTGGAGACAGATACCACGGCAAATAATATATACAAGCCCCAAAAATGCTCCATTAATGGTCTCTGGGGTTACATTTCGGACCTGCCACACAGGATGGACAACGCCGCACCCCTCTGGTGCTGTGATCATGGACTGGTTCGGGGCCCAGCGCCGCACCCCTCTGGCATCCTGATCGGTGACTGGTCAGGAGCCCAACGCTACACCCTTCTGGCATCGTGATTATCAACGGGTCCGGGGCCCAGCGCCGCACCCCTCTGGCGTCCTGATGGACTGGTCCGGGGCCCAGCGCCGCACCCCTCTGGCGTCCTGATAGACTGGTCCGGGGCCCAGCGCCGCACCCCTCTGGCGTCCTGATGGACTGGTCCGGGGCCCAGCGCCGCACCCCTCTGGCGTCCTGATGGACTGGTCCGGGGCCCAGCGCCGCACCCCTCTGGCGTCCTGATGGACTGGTCCGGGGCCCAGCGCCGCACCCCTCTGGCGTCCTGATGGACTGGTCCGGGGCCCAGCGCCGCACCCCTCTGGCGTCCTGATGGACTGGTCCGGGGCCCAGCGCCGCACCCCTCTGGCGTCCTGATGGACTGGTCCGGGGCCCAGCGCCGCACCCCTCTGGCGTCCTGATGGACTGGTCCGGGGCCCAGCGCCGCACCCCTCTGGCGTCCTGATGGACTGGTCCGGGGCCCAGCGCCGCACCCCTCTGGCGTCCTGATGGACTGGTCCGGGGCCCAGCGCCGCACCCCTCTGGCGTCCTGATGGACTGGTCCGGGGCCCAGCGCCGCACCCCTCTGGCGTCCTGATGGACTGGTCCGGGGCCCAGCGCCGCACCCCTCTGGCGTCCTGATGGACTGGTCCGGGGCCCAGCGCCGCACCCCTCTGGCGTCCTGATCGATAACTGGTCCGGGGGCCAAGCGCCACACCCCTCTGGCGTCCTGATGGACTGGTCCGGCGCCCAGTGCCGCACCCCTCTGGCGTCCTGATGGACTGGTCCGGGGCCCAGTGCCGCACCCCTCTGGCGTCCTGATGGACTGGTCCGGGGCCCAGTGCCGCACCCCTCTGGCGTCCTGATGGACTGGTCCGGGGCCCAGTGCCGCACCCCTCTGGCGTCCTGATGGACTGGTCCGGGGCCCAGCGCCGCACCCCTCTGGCGTCCTGATGGACTGGTCCGGGGCCCAGCGCCGCACCCCTCTGGCGTCTTGTGTACTATAACTCTTGTTCTCTTCCACCATCATTCTTGCTACACACATGTCGTAGTCAGGGGAATTCCATCTTCTTTATATGTAAATGAGCCGTTTGGTGCACTATGGGCGTGGCCATAGTCTGATGCACTCTCTTTTGGATAGTGTTGGATGCACTGGACCACTCCCACAATGCACTGCGATTCTTATTAGCATCAACCAAGTTATAAAATCTTTGTACTGAGCGCTGAGAAACCTTCACTTCTTCACTTCTGAGGTTGATGAACCATGGGTGTGGCCTCGAATTTGGTGCACCCTCTCCTGACGGTTTTGGTCTTAATTGACGGGTCCCGACTCCTCCTGTGCACCCCCCCCCCCCCCCCATGGTGTAATGTAAAGACGATTTGCATAGCAATAAAACTGATGATTCCCCGCATTGAGGACATTGATGCCTCTGACGCAGGACCCTAAATCTATGACCATATGTCCAGCTATGAGGAGCCCCTTCTGTGTTATCAGACGTGTAGCCCCCTCCCCCACATTGGGGCCTATTACACATAAAGCTGATAAATGTCAGTGCCTTGTAGTGTTCGCACTTGTATAATAGGCTTCTTTCATGGCTCGGTGTCTATTGTCAGGATTCAGCCTTTATAATCCCCACCCTCCATGATTCTGCGTGGAAGGGGCTGCTAATGAGAGGACTAAGCCTCTGCTCTCCTGGGTCGCGCTCCAGCATCACCGCAGGGCTCAGCGGGGCTGCCGCCTCTAATTAGGCCATAAGGGGAACAGAGAGAAGCAGCAGCAGGAGGAGACCCCATGCACTGGCACACAACCCTAATCCGCTGCCAACACGTGACCCTCCCAGTATACCAACCTAACCTCTGTCTTCTCTTCCAGGAGAGGAAGCTGTGTGCCCATCCGTACGTGGAGATCTATAAAGGGGATAAGATCATCTTCATGTGCCCCTTGTCTCGCCAAGACGACTTCTACGTACCCGAGATGAAAGAGCTGCTGCGGAAGGAGAAAGGAGAACCTCCCCTGCCAGAGTCTGAAGGTATGTGCCACCGCTGTACCCAACGTGGCACCTGCATCCTCTACTGCAACCGAGGGTTGTAATGGTAAAATATATGCATCTGATCCTAGAGTGTATACAGTACAGGACATGGCAGGTCGCTGTGTATGAGGGTATAGTCACAGAGGGGTCAGAGCACCCATGCTGACCCCTGACCACTGCTGGCTATGATAGAAAGGTGTCAGGACACAAGACATGGCAGCTCGCTGTGTATGGGGGGTGTAGTCACAGAGAGGTCAGAGCGCCCATGCTGACCCCTGACCACTGCTGGCTATGATAGAAAGGTGTCAGGACACACAGGACATGGCAGCTCGCTGTGTATGGGGGGTGTAGTCACAGAGAGGTCAGAGCACCCATGCTGACCCCTGACCACTGCTGGCTATGATAGAAAGGTGTCAGGACACACAGGACATGGCAGCTCGCTGTGTATGGGGGGTGTAGTCACAGAGGGGTCAGAGCGCACATGCTGACCACTGCTGGCTATGATAGAAAGGTGTCAGGACACACAGGACATGGCAGCTCGCTGTGTATGGGGGGTGTAGTCACAGAGGGGTCAGAGCGCACATGCTGACCCCTGACCACTGCTGGCTATGATAGAAAGGTGTCAGGACACAGGACATGGCAGCTCGCTGTGTATGGGGGGTGTAGTCACAGAGCGGTCAGAGCGCCCATGCTGACCCCTGACCACTGCTGGCTATGATAGAAAGGTGTCAGGACACAGGACATGGCAGCTCGCTGTGTATGGGGGGTGTAGTCACAGAGAGGTCAGAGCGCCCATGCTGACCCCTGACCACTGCTGGCTATGATAGAAAGGTGTCAGGACACACAGGACATGGCAGCTCGCTGTGTATGGGGGGTGTAGTCACAGAGAGGTCAGAGCGCCCATGCTGACCCCTGACCACTGCTGGCTATGATAGAAAGGTGTCAGGACACACAGGACATGGCAGCTCGCTGTGTATGGGGGTGTAGTCACAGAGGGGTCAGAGCGCCCATGCTGACCCCTGACCACTGCTGGCTATGATAGAAAGGTGTCAGGACACACAGGACATGGCAGCTCGCTGTGTATTGGGGGTGTAGTCACAGAGGGGTCAGAGCACCCATGCTGACCCCTGACCACTGCTGGCTATGATAGAAAGGTGTCAGGACACACAGGACATGGCAGCTCGCTGTGTATTGGGGGTGTAGTCACAGAGGGGTCAGAGCGCCCATGCTGACCCCTGACCACTGCTGGCTATGATAGAAAGGTGTCAGGACACATAGGACATGGCATCTCGCTGTGTATGGGGGGTGTAGTCACAGAGGGGTCAGAGCACCCATGCTGACCCCTGACCACTGCTGGCTATGATAGAAAGGTGTCAGGACACACAGGACATGGCAGCTCGCTGTGTATGGGGGGTGTAGTCACAGAGGGGTCAGAGCGCCCATGCTGACCCCTGACCACTGCTGGCTATGATAGAAAGGTGTCAGGACACACAGGACATGGCAGCTCGCTGTGTATGGGGGTGTAGTCACAGAGCGGTCAGAGCACCCATGCTGACCCCTGACCACTGCTGGCTATGATAGAAAGGTGTCAGGACACACAGGACATGGCAGCTCGCTGTGTATGGGGGGGGTGTAGTCACAGAGAGGTCAGAGCGCCCATGCTGACCCCTGACCACTGCTGGCTATGATAGAAAGGTGTCAGGACACAGGACATGGCAGCTCGCTGTGTATGGGGGGTGTAGTCACAGAGAGGTCAGAGCGCCCATGCTGACCCCTGACCACTGCTGGCTATGATAGAAAGGTGTCAGGACACACAGGACATGGCAGCTCGCTGTGTATGGGGGTGTAGTCACAGAGGGGTCAGAGCGCCCATGCTGACCCCTGACCACTGCTGGCTATGATAGAAAGGTGTCAGGACACACAGGACATGGCAGCTCGCTGTGTATTGGGGGTGTAGTCACAGAGGGGTCAGAGCACCCATGCTGACCCCTGACCACTGCTGGCTATGATAGAAAGGTGTCAGGACACACAGGACATGGCAGCTCGCTGTGTATTGGGGGTGTAGTCACAGAGGGGTCAGAGCGCCCATGCTGACCCCTGACCACTGCTGGCTATGATAGAAAGGTGTCAGGACACATAGGACATGGCATCTCGCTGTGTATGGGGGGTGTAGTCACAGAGGGGTCAGAGCACCCATGCTGACCCCTGAGCACTGCTGGCTATGATAGAAAGGTGTCAGGACACACAGGACATGGCAGCTCGCTGTGTATGGGGGGTGTAGTCACAGAGGGGTCAGAGCACCCATGCTGACCCCTGACCACTGCTGGCTATGATAGAAAGGTGTCAGGACACACAGGACATGGCAGCTCGCTGTGTATGGGGGGTGTAGTCACAGAGGGGTCAGAGCGCCCATGCTGACCCCTGACCACTGCTGGCTATGATAGAAAGGTGTCAGGACACACAGGACATGGCAGCTCGCTGTGTATGGGGGTGTAGTCACAGAGCGGTCAGAGCACCCATGCTGACCCCTGACCACTGCTGGCTATGATAGAAAGGTGTCAGGACACACAGGACATGGCAGCTCGCTGTGTATGGGGGGGGTGTAGTCACAGAGAGGTCAGAGCGCCCATGCTGACCCCTGACCACTGCTGGCTATGATAGAAAGGTGTCAGGACACAGGACATGGCAGCTCGCTGTGTATGGGGGGTGTAGTCACAGAGAGGTCAGAGCGCCCATGCTGACCCCTGACCACTGCTGGCTATGATAGAAAGGTGTCAGGACACACAGGACATGGCAGCTCGCTGTGTATGGGGGGTGTAGTCACAGAGGGGTCAGAGCACCCATGCTGACCCCTGACCACTGCTGGCTATGATAGAAAGGTGTCAGGACACACAGGACATGGCAGCTCGCTGTGTATGGGGGGGGTGTAGTCACAGAGAGGTCAGAGCGCCCATGCTGACCCCTGACCACTGCTGGCTATGATAGAAAGGTGTCAGGACACACAGGACATGGCAGCTCGCTGTGTATGGGGGGTGTAGTCACAGAGAGGTCAGAGCGCCCATGCTGACCCCTGACCACTGCTGGCTATGATAGAAAGGTGTCAGGACACACAGGACATGTCAGCTCGCTGTGTATTGGGGGCGAGTCCTTTGTTTGTATCCTGAATCCTGTTAGTAGTATATAATAGTTTCTATATTACCGGCTCCCTGTCAGCAGCGCGCAGTGCGTCCCGGCGAGAGGGGGGGGGGTAGGTATTATCTGCAGCCTGCGCCGGTCTCATCCACACTCATCCAGCTCCTGGTCATGTGCATGGAACCGGCCGGTAGCAGCTCCTCCCCCGGGACTCTCCACACGCTGCTGGCAGGGAGCAGATAATGTAATTGCAGAGGCTCTTCTGTTGCGCATCCGAAATTTATAGATTTTGCATTGGACCTCGCATAGGTCAGGCAGTCTGGATCCGGGAACTGTATGTGCACCTGGACAGAACCAGGAGTTCTGCTCTGGAGGTGTCACATTGGCCCCACATGAGGAGCGGTCAGTGTGTCTGGCACGGGGGTGTCTGCCAGTGGGCACATACTTCTGCTTCCGTCTCCTCTTGCCTGTTGTTACATCTCCCCGGGTGCTTTGTTGTTCTTCCTTCTCCTTGTGATGGGGGGGGTCTGGGACGTTGCGGAGTCCGGATCGCAGCCCCGGTCCTCCAGCGGTGTCAGCCACAATTAACATTATTTTGCACTTAATGACTCCCTGGAGCGCTGTCACCAGCCGTGGGCAGCACCAGCTGTCACTGTCACCTCCTCGTGTTAGGTTGCCCTCTGCCCTAGCTGCCGGCGCTCTCTGCCAGCCAAGGTCATTATCCGTCCTGCTACCAGGCAGCGTGCGCCGCGGCACAGATCTGGTTAATGTGCAGGCGGGGGGCAGGATCGGAGCTGACACCCCTCATCCCATCCCTCTGTTATTATCTGTTATTAGGCAGCTGGAAGCTGACGCACCACATGGGCGGTGGGGACAATAAATGGCATGTAATAATCTGCCGGGTCGGGGGCCCACCTGTGAGAAGAGACAGGATAGTCAGACTAAAATTAGGAAGAGCGGCCATGATGGAAAGGCAATGTGCTGGTGCCTTGTGTGCCCCTGTGCCAACCAGGGGCATCGGAGCCAGAATGAAATGGGGTCTCTGTTGGCTGATGACTGTTACAGTGTATCGGTGTGTGGTGTCAGATGAGCTCTGGACCAATCAGGCCACGTGTGGCGTACCACAGATCTGCAGACCCAGGTGCACGCGTGGCGCACCACAGATCTGCAGAAACTCCGCAATGTGACCAGTGATGGCTTATTCCAGACTCCTCCATTCGCTGCTCATTTCTGATGTTGAATTTGCAGCTTTTAGAGATTTTTAAGGAATTGTAGAAAACTCCACACTGGGTTCACAGAAGCAATGCGGCCCCTTCATGTTCTCGGCAGCCCCTGTGGGGGGATACAAGTGGCCACTGCCGGACCTGCTCAGGGCAATCATTGGCCATAGGGGACATTGTGACCTCCAAAAATATGAAGAGGCTGCAATAATACAGGTGTGACCCGGCTCCTAGTGCAAACCCATATAACGCCGACCTCAGCAACTCCTACTGCATCTGCAAAATAATCTGCACACAGTACATAGTCACTGACAGCAAGCAGAGGAAATTAAGCAAAGTGACATCAGGTCAGTGTGTTCAGACTGTAATGTGATCTCTTCTCTTGTCACCCCCCTCAGCTTCTGACCTTGACCCCCTGCTGCTCGAGGATACGCTGAGCCTGGAGCTGGTGTCCGAAAACCAGGAAGAGCCCGAGGCCGAAGGTTCCCAACGCAAAGAGCAAACGGACAGCGAGAAGAGCCCCAGCGAGTCCGGGGCCAGCGCCTCGTCCTTCGAAGAGCTCGACCTGGACGGCAACGCGGCAGCAAAAGCTCCACACGACCCAAAGACAGAATGGAGCAGAATGGCGGAGAGCTGGGACAAGGAGCGAGCGGAGGAGTGAGCGCGCTCGCTGAGCGTTGTAGACTGATCCTAGGCGATAGATAGCGGTGCGCTCCACCTACCCTCACGTCTGCGGCTGGCACCCCTCCCGCAGCGCACCACCTCTAGTTTACACACAGGAGATGAGTTTATTTGCAGAAAACTGATTAATTTTTTTTCTTTTAACTTTTTCTATGGAAAAAAAAATAAATCCATGAGGGAGAATGTTGTGTGAGCGGAGCGCGAGGCCGGGGGAGCGTAGAGACGACTCTGCTCTGCTTCACACACATTCAGAACAGACAATCGTGCCCTCGGGGAGGCGGCAGGATTCAAGGAGGAAGAAAAGAGGTTTAGAAATCTACTGCATAAAAACTAAGGCGACCCCGGGGCCTCGGCGTCCCGCAGCGCTCCCGCTGTGACCTGATGTAGAGACGCACAAGTCCCCGCACGCAGGCCCGGGCCTGGACGCTGCTGCGTGGTGACACCATCAGCCCTCGCATTGACCGGATTTACCGGCCAGAACGTGGCTCGTAGACCCCAGGTGTCAGGAGAAGACCTCCAGAACGTGTCCACCAACCCCTGTGCAGAGCTGTGAGAGGCGTCACCCATAATTGGAGATGCTGCTCTCGCCCAGGCACAGCGCCACCTCTGGCCATGGGTTGTATCTGCGGATGAGATGTAATACCAGGCAGGGCTGGACCCATGTTCTTCTGTTTGCTTCCTTACTGTAATCCCATACATTGTAGTTGTCCCTTTCACATCTTTAGATATTTTCTATGAGGAGGTCACTGACCAGAGAATCTGTGCCTTACTGCCGCCCCCACAAGCGTGACCTCTAGGACCATGGACCCCTGTGATATCGGCCCGTGGGTCCTGCCCGCTCCTCGCTCTCCACACGCATGATGCACAGGCGACCGTCCTCCACTGAGGGTGAGGATCTGATCCTCTGGATGGAGAATGTTTCGCTCGGTTATCATGGAAATTTTGTCTGTTTTTTGTAAAGATTCATGTAAATGGTATTTATTAGTTATTTATTACATCCATTTCCTGCCTCAGGTGCCGAGCCGCTAATACTTCTGTCTGCTGCCGAAACTGGTAATTGTAGCCTTTATAGAGCGAATAAACCAAATCTCCACCTCAACATCTCCTGATTGTATCACAAAGCGAAACCTCACCAAGTCCTGCACTTATATTGTGTATACAAGACAGAATAGTGAGTGCAGCTCTGGGGTATAATACAGGATGTAACTCAGGATCAGTACAGGATAAGTAATGTCATGTATGTACACAGTGACTGCACCAGCAGCAGAATAGTGAGTGCAGCTCTGGGGTATAATACAGGATGTAACTCAGGATCAGTACAGGATAAGTAATGTCATGTATGTACACAGTGACTGCACCAGCAGAATAGTGAGTGCAGCTCTGGAGTATAATACAGGATGTAACTCAGGATCAGTACAGGATAAGTAATGTCATGTATGTACACAGTGACTGCACCAGCAGCAGAATAGTGAGTGCAGCTCTGGAGTATAATACAGGATGTAACTCAGGATCAGTACAGGATAAGTAATGTCATGTATGTACACAGTGACTGCACCAGCAGCAGAATAGTGAGTGCAGCTCTGGAGTATAATACAGGATGTAACTCAGGATCAGTACAGGATAAGTAATGTCATGTATGTACACAGTGACTGCACCAGCAGCAGAATAGTGACTGCAGCTCTGGAGTATAATCCAGGATGTAACTCAGGATCAGTACAGGATAAGTAATGTCATGTATGTACACAGGGACTGCACCAGCAGCAGAATAGTGAGTGCAGCTCTAGGGTATAATACAGGATGTAACTCAGGATCAGTACAGGATAAGTAATGTCATGTATGTACACAGTGACTGCACCAGCAGCAGAATAGTGAGTGCAGCTCTGGGGTATAATACAGGATGTAACTCAGGATCAGTACAGGATAAGTAATGTCCTGTATGTACACAGTGACTGCACCAGCAGCAGAATAGTGAGTGCAGCTCTGGAGTATAATACAGGATGTAACTCAGGATCAGTACAGGATAAGTAATGTCATGTATGTACAGTGACTGCACCAGCAGCAGAATAGTGAGTGCAGCTCTGGTGTATAATACAGGATGTAACTCAGGATCAGTACAGGATAAGTAATGTCATATATGTACACAGTGACTGCACCAGCAGCAGAATAGTGAGTGCAGCTCTGGTGTATAATACAGGATGTAACTCAGGATCAGTACAGGATAAGTAATGTCATGTATGTACACAGTGACTGCACCAGCAGCAGAATAGTGAGTGCAGCTCTGGGGTATAATACAGGATGTAACTCAGGATCAGTACAGGATAAGTAATGTCATGTATGTACACAGGGACTGCACCAGCAGCAGAATAGTGAGTGCAGCTCTGGGGTATAATACAGGATGTAACTCAGGATCAGTACAGGATAAGTAATGTCATGTATGTACACAGTGACTGCACCAGCAGCAGAATAGTGAGTGCAGCTCTGGGGTATAATACAGGATGTAACTCAGGATCAGTACAGGATAAGTAATGTCATGTATGTACACAGTGACTGCACCAGCAGCAGAATAGTGAGTGCAGCTCTGGGGTATAATACAGGATGTAACTCAGGATCAGTACAGGATAAGTAATGTCATGTATGTACACAGTGACTGCACCAGCAGCAGAATAGTGAGTGCAGCTCTGGGGTATAATACAGGATGTAACTCAGGATCAGTACAGGATAAGTAATGTCATGTATGTACACAGGGACTGCACCAGCAGCAGAATAGTGAGTGCAGCTCTGGGGTATAATACAGGATGTAACTCAGGATCAGTACAGGATAAGTAATGTCATGTATGTACACAGTGACTGCACCAGCAGCAGAATAGTGAGTGCAGCTCTGGAGTATAATACAGGATGTAACTCAGGATCAGTACAGGATAAGTAATGTCATGTATGTACACAGGGACTGCACCAGCAGCAGAATAGTGAGTGCAGCTCTGGGGTATAATACAGGATGTAACTCAGGATCAGTACAGGATAAGTAATGTCATGTATGTACACAGTGACTGCACCAGCAGCAGAATAGTGAGTGCAGCTCTGGGGTATAATCCAGGATGTAACTCAGGATCAGTACAGGATAAGTAATGTCATGTATGTACACAGGGACTGCACCAGCAGCAGAATAGTGAGTGCAGCTCTGGGGTATAATACAGGATGTAACTCAGGATCAGTACAGGATAAGTAATGTCATGTATGTACACAGTGACTGCACCAGCAGCAGAATAGTGAGTGCAGCTCTGGGGTATAATACAGGATGTAACTCAGGATCAGTACAGGATAAGTAATGTCATGTATGTACACAGTGACTGCACCAGCAGCAGAATAGTGAGTGCAGCTCTGGGGTATAATCCAGGATGTAACTCAGGATCAGTACAGGATAAGTAATGTCATGTATGTACACAGGGACTGCACCAGCAGCAGAATAGTGAGTGCAGCTCTGGGGTATAATACAGGATGTAACTCAGGATCAGTACAGGATAAGTAATGTCATGTACAGTGACTGCACCAGCAGCAGAATAGTGAGTGCAGCTCTGGGGTATAATACAGGATGTAACTCAGGATCAGTACAGGATAAGTAATGTCATGTATGTACACAGTGACTGCACCAGCAGCAGAATAGTGAGTGCAGCTCTGGGGTATAATACAGGATGTAACTCAGGATCAGTACAGGATAAGTAATGTCATGTATGTACATAGTGACTGCACCAGCAGCAGAATAGTGAGTGCTGTAGATGCGGAGGCCCGGTAGGATTACACCACTATTTCTCCTATTTGCGGTGGTTTTGGCTTGTATTACTATGGTTGTGGCTGATGAGTCTTCACAATGTTTGATCCTCCTGCAGCTCTGACCCAGGGTTGAGGTTATCACTTCACAAAGCACAAGATTAGCGGAGTGTGAACATGGCCTGAGCCAGAGTGGGCACTGCAAGGGATTAACCCATCATTGTCTACGATCAGTGGCGCTGATCCTCACAAAGGAACCGTCAAAAGTGGCAGCACATAGGGGGGGGGGGGCGGATACTGGAGTCAATTTGCGCCTAAACGGAAAGTGGCAATACATGAATTGGGGTGCATTGTGACTCTTGGAGATGCAGGTTTAGTGAATCTGGTGGAGCAGGGTCTATGTCCAGGTGACTTTGTCTTGTCCTATGTTTATTTGGTGCAATGGAAAATTGCAAAACCGCATTTGCAACACAATTGTGCCTAAACATAGAAAAAAGAAACTGATGCATCACCCTCCAAAGCGGCTTCACCCTCCACCCGGCCTGGGTCCTGCAGGCTCCACTATTATCCCGATGGCAGGTGGTTTGGGAAGAATGAGCAGCCATATTGGATTGTTGGAGTTTATGCTCTCACTGGAAACCAGCCAGCAGCAAAGAAGTCTTAAGAGAAATCTAGGGGGAGGATGGAGGGGTCTGGCGAGAGGAGAGAGGGGGACGGAGGGGTCTGGAGGAGGATGATCTATCCCCTCTGTCTGTAGAGGACATGCATGCTTGGCTGTGATGAGGATAGTCATCCCCTCTGTCTGTACATGACACATGCATGCTCGGCTGTGATGAGGATGGTCATCCCCTCTGTCTGTAGAGGACACATGCACGCTCGGCTGTGATGAGGATGGTCATCCCCTCTGTCTGTAGAGGACACATGCATGCTCAGCTGTGATGAGGATTATCATCCCCTCTGTCTGTAGAGGACACATGCATGCTCGGCTTTGATGAGGATTATCATTCCCTCTATCTGTAGAGGACATGCATGCTCGGCTGTGATGAGGATGATCTATCCCCTGGTCTCGGTCCCCTTCTCTGTGCTCGGCAGAACTTTCCTTTGTGTTTCTCTTTAAGACTTTTTTTTACTTTTCTGTTTTCTTAAAAGAAAAAGTAAATTCTGTTATTTTCCGCGTTTAATGTCTCCGTCTCTCCGGAGGGAAGGATGCAGTTGCCATGGAGACGGCGCCGATCACTACAGCAAACCTTTGACATAATTTGCCGGTGATGATGTCACCCGCTGTGGCCCCTGATCTGGCCCCTTTAGGTTCTGGGGGGCTCCCTGGCTGTGGGGGTCCGGAGCGCTGCGCGGCTCTCGTGTGCGACTTCTGGTAATTATTTTCTTGTTATTAAAGTTGTGCGGCGGAGAGAGATTGTTGTGGGCGAGAAATCAGAGTAATATCTAAGATTTATCACAGAGGAAGAGGACGCGGGGGGCGGCGGAGAAACTGCGATTATAGAACCAACGGAGGGGGAGGCGAGGGGCCACGCAGGACACATCCGTATCCATTACAGAGATAGATAGAGACATACAAGAGAGGTCGGTGGGTGCATAGGTGCCTCATCGTTATAAAGACATGAAAGTCTCCCTGGATCTGGTGACCATCATCACTGGAGACTCCTCTGACCTCCCCTTTATGGACACTTCTGTGACCTCTGGGACAAAGCTTCACCCCCACGGGCGATAGATGGGTATGAGATGGATGGATACGAGAAAGATGGATGGACGGATATGATATAGATAGATGGATGTAGTAGTTGTAGATATTCTGTGGGCACAGATGACAGCGGTGGCGGCGGAGGACGCGCTGTGTGCCCGGGGGTCCGGTCAGCCAGTCTGCATTAGCTATAAGAGCCGCGATCGGGGTCTGTAAGATATATATAGAACCTTCTGGGGGCTGCACATTATCCGCTCTCTGTCACTGAATCTCACGTTCCATCGGAAGGGAAGGGGTTAATCGTCTTCTCAGATGCGCTGGAGATATCATGGGGAGGGGGGGGGGGGTATATTAAGCATTAATGTCTCCCAGGACCTCGGAGGGGGTCAGATCTTCCTCTTCCCGTGTCCTTAAGGGATCCTGTCTGTGCGATTGAGGATCAGTGATGGGGCAGAGCGCGGCTCAGGATCCTTCATGATCTGTCATGGAGACGCCATACACAACCCTGTGAGGACCAGCAGCAATGATGGACCCCACCAAGGGGTGACCAGCCTCCTGCAGGACCAAACACCCCAACACCATCTATGGCACCAGTGTGGGGAGCTGCGTTCTGGTCCACTCCGCCGCTGCTGTGTGAGGTTCTGAATATGGCGGGTGAAATGACATCATCAGAGGCAAGATCAGGGAGCCGGGGACGGTGGAGCGGGGAGCCGGGGACGGTGGAGCAAGGAGCCGGGGACGGTGGAGCGGGGAGCCGGGTTACAGCTTCAGTATTATATTCAACTCTGAATCCGTCAGAACAGTGTGACCCTGAGATCCCACATATGCACATGAGGGCTCGGTGTCTGTGTCAGGAGAAAACAAGGTTTAGTCATTAGAGGCGACACAAGGCTTCTGTACTGTAAGATCTGTGAATGATTGGAATAGTCGAGCTCAGGAACTTAGTACAGCAGGGACAGCAGAGAGCGCAGGCACTGGTCACAGCAGGGACAGCAGAGAGCTCAGGAACTTAGTACAGCAGGGACAGCAGAGAGCTCAGGCGTTGGTCACAGCAGGGACAGCAGAGAGCTCAGGCGCTGGTCACAGCAGGGACAGCAGAGAGCTCAGGCGCTGGTCACAGCAGGGACAGCAGAGAGCTCAGGCGTTGGTCACAGCAGGGACAGCAGAGAGCTCAGGAGCAGAGCACAGCAGGGACAGCAGAGAGCTCAGGAACTTAGTACAGCAGAGAGCGCAGGCACTGGTCACAGCAGGGACAGCAGAGAGCTCAGGAGCAGAGCACATCAGGGACAGCAGAGAGCTCAGGAACTTAGTACAGCAGAGAGCGCAGGCACTGGTCACAGCAGGGACAGCAGAGAGCTCAGGAGCAGAGCACAGCATTGACAGCAGAGAGCTCAGGAGCAGAGCACATCAGGGACACCAGAGAGCTCAGGAACTTAGTACAGCAGGGACAGCAGAGAGCTCAGGCGTTGGTCACAGCAGGGACAGCAGAGAGCTCAGGAGCAGAGCACATCAGGGACAGCAGAGAGCTCAGGAACTTAGTACAGCAGGGACAGCAGAGAGCTCAGGCGTTAGTCACAGCAGGGACAGCAGAGAGCTCAGGAGCAGAGTACAGCAGGGACAGCAGAGAGCTCAGGAGCAGAGCACAGCAGAGACAGCAGAGAGCTCGGGAGCAGAGCACAGCAGGGACAGCAGAGAGCTCAGGAGCAGAGCACAGCAGATAGCTCAGGAGCAGAGCATAGCAGGGACAGCAGAGAGTTTAGGAGCAGAGCATAGCAGGGACAGCAGAGAGCTCAGGAGCAGAGCATAGCAGGGACAGCAGAGAGCTCAGGAGCAGGTCACAGCAGGGACAGCAGAGAGCTCAGGAGCAGAGCACAGCAGGGACAGCAGAGAGCTCAGGAGCAGAGCACAGCAGAGAGCTCAGGAGCAGAGCACAGCAGGGACAGCAGAGAGCTCAGGAGCAGAGCACAGCAGAGAGCTCAGGAGCAGAGCACAGCAGGGACAGCAGAGAGCTCAGGAGCAGAGCACAGCAGAGAGCTCAGGAGCAGAGCACAGCAGGGACAGCAGAGAGCTCAGGAGCAGAGCACAGCAGAGAGCTCAGGAGCAGAGCACAGCAGGGACAGCAGAGAGATCAGGAGCAGAGCACAGCAGGGACAGCAGAGAGCTCAAAAGCAGAGACAGCAGAGAGCTCAGGAGCAGAGCACAGCAAGGACAGCAGAGAGCTCGGGAGCAGGTCATAGCAGGGGCAGCAGAGAGCACCGGAGCAGAGCACACCACAGCAGAGAGATCAGGAGCAGAGCACAGCAGGGACAGCAGAGAGCTCAGGAGCAGAGCACACCACAGCAGAGAGATCAGGAGCAGAGCACAGCAGGGACAGCAGAGAGCTCAGGAGCAGGTCACAGCAGGGACAGCAGAGAGCTCAGACGCAGGTCACGGCAGGGACAGCAGAGAGATCAGGAGCAGAGCACAGCAGGGACAGCAGAGAGCTCAGGAGCAGAGCACGGCAGGGACAGCAGAGAGATCAGGAGCAGAGCACGGCAGGGACAGCAGAGAGATCAGCAGCAGGGACAGCAGAGAGATCAGGAGCAGAGCACAGCAGGGACAGCAGAGAGATCAGGAGCAGAGCACAGCAGGGACAGCAGAGAGATCAGGAGCAGAGCACAGCAGGGACAGCAGAGAGATCAGGAGCAGAGCACAGCAGGGACAGCAGAGAGCTCAGGAGCAGAGCACAGCAGGGACAGCAGAGAGCTCAGGAGCAGAGCACGGCAGGGACAGCAGAGAGATCAGGAGCAGAGCACGGCAGGGACAGCAGAGATATCAGCAGCAGGGACAGCAGAGAGATCAGGAGCAGAGCACAGCAGGGACAGCAGAGAGATCAGGAGCAGAGCACAGCAGGGACAGCAGAGAGCTCAGGAGCAGAGCACAGCAGGGACAGCAGAGAGCTCAGGAGCAGAGCACAGCAGGGACAGCAGAGAGCTCAGGAGCAGAGCACAGCAGGGACAGCAGAGAGCTCAGGAGCAGAGCACAGCAGGGACAGCAGAGAGCTCAGGAGCAGAGCACAGCAGGGACAGCAGAGAGCTCAGGAGCAGAGCACAGCAGGGACAGCAGAGAGCTCAGGAGCAAAGCACAGCAGGGACAGCAGAGAGATCAGGAGCAGAGCACAGCAGGGACAGCAGAGAGCTCAAAAGCAGAGACAGCAGAGAGCTCAGGAGCAGAGCACAGCAAGGACAGCAGAGAGCTCCGGAGCAGGTCACAGCAGGGGCAGCAGAGAGCTCCGGAGCAGAGCACACCACAGCAGAGAGATCAGGAGCAGAGCACAGCAGGGACAGCAGAGAGCTCAGGAGCAGAGCACAGCAAGGACAGCAGAGAGCTCAGGAGCAGGTCACAGCAGGGACAGCAGAGAGCTCAGGCGCTGGTCACAGCAGGGACAGCAGAGAGCTCAGGAACTTAGTACAGCAGGGACAGCAGAGAGCTCAGGCGTTGGTCACAGCAGGGACAGCAGAGAGCTCAGGAGCAGAGCACAGCAGGGACAGCAGAGAGCTCAGGCGCTGGTCACAGCAGGGACAGCAGAGAGCTCAGGCGTTGGTCACAGCAGGGACAGCAGAGAGCTCAGGAGCAGAGCACAGCAGGGACAGCAGAGAGCTCAGGAACTTAGTACAGCAGAGAGCGCAGGCACTGGTCACAGCAGGGACAGCAGAGAGCTCAGGAGCAGAGCACATCAGGGACAGCAGAGAGCTCAGGAACTTAGTACAGCAGAGAGCGCAGGCACTGGTCACAGCAGGGACAGCAGAGAGCTCAGGAGCAGAGCACAGCATTGACAGCAGAGAGCTCAGGAGCAGAGCACATCAGGGACACCAGAGAGCTCAGGAACTTAGTACAGCAGGGACAGCAGAGAGCTCAGGCGTTGGTCACAGCAGGGACAGCAGAGAGCTCAGGAGCAGAGCACATCAGGGACAGCAGAGAGCTCAGGAACTTAGTACAGCAGGGACAGCAGAGAGCTCAGGCGTTAGTCACAGCAGGGACAGCAGAGAGCTCAGGAGCAGAGCACAGCAGAGACAGCAGAGAGCTCGGGAGCAGAGCACAGCAGGGACAGCAGAGAGCTCAGGAGCAGAGCACAGCAGATAGCTCAGGAGCAGAGCATAGCAGGGACAGCAGAGAGTTTAGGAGCAGAGCATAGCAGGGACAGCAGAGAGCTCAGGAGCAGATCACAGCAGGGGCAGCAGAGAGCTCAGGAACTTAGTACAGCACGGACAGCAGAGAGCTCAGAAACAGAGCACAGCAGAGAGCTCAGGAGAAAAGGACAGCAGAGAGCTCAGAAGCAGAGCACTGCAGGGACAGCAGAGAGCTCAGAAGCAGAGCACAGCAGGGACAGCAGAGAGCTCGGGAGCAGAGCACAGCAGGGACAGCAGAGAGCTCGGGAGCAGAGCACAGCAGGGACAGCAGAGAGCTCGGGAGCAGAGCACAGCAGGGACAGCAGAGAGCTCGGGAGCAGAGCACAGCAGGGACAGCAGAGAGCTCGGGAGCAGAGCACAGCAGGGACAGCAGAGAGCTCGGGAGCAGAGCACAGCAGGGACAGCAGAGAGCTCGGGAGCAGAGCACAGCAGGGACAGCAGAGAGCTCGGGAGCAGAGCACAGCAGGGACAGCAGAGAGCTCGGGAGCAGAGCACAGCAGGGACAGCAGAGAGCTCGGGAGCAGAGCACAGCAGGGACAGCAGAGAGCTCGGGAGCAGAGCACAGCAGGGACAGCAGAGAGCTCGGGAGCAGAGCACAGCAGGGACAGCAGAGAGCTCGGGAGCAGAGCACAGCAGGGACAGCAGAGAGCTCGGGAGCAGAGCACAGCAGGGACAGCAGAGAGCTCGGGAGCAGAGCACAGCAGGGACAGCAGAGAGCTCGGGAGCAGAGCACAGCAGGGACAGCAGAGAGCTCGGGAGCAGAGCACAGCAGGGACAGCAGAGAGCTCGGGAGCAGAGCACAGCAGGGACAGCAGAGAGCTCGGGAGCAGAGCACAGCAGGGACAGCAGAGAGCTCGGGAGCAGAGCACAGCAGGGACAGCAGAGAGCTCAGAAGCAGAGCACAGCAGAGAGCACAGGAGCAGAGCATATCAGGGACAGCAGAGAGCTCAGAAGCAGAGCACAGCAAGGACAGCAGAGAGCTCAGAAGCAGAGCACAGCAGGGACAGCAGAGAGCTCAGGAGCAGAGCACAGCAAGGACAGCAGAGAGCTCGGGACCAGAGCACAGCAGGGACAGCAGAGAGCTCAGAAGCAGAGACAGCAGAGAGCTCAGAAGCAGAGACAGCAGAGAGCTCAGGAGCAGAGCACAGCAGGGACAGCAGAGAGCTCAGGAGCAGAGCACAGAAGAGAGCACAGGAGCAGAGCATAGCAGGGACAGCAGAGAGCTCAGGAGCAGAGCCTAGCAGGGACAGCAGAGAGCTCAGGAGCAGGGAGCTCAGAAGCAGAGCACAGCAGAGACAGCAGAGAGCTCAGAAGCAGAGACAGCAGAGAGCTCAGAAGCAGAGACAGCAGAGAGCTCAGAGGCAGAGACAGCAGAGAGCTCAGGAGCAGAGCACAGCAGGGACAGCAGAGAGCTCAGGAGCAGAGCACAGCAGGGACAGCAGAGAGCTCAGGAGCAGAGCACAGCAGGGACAGCAGAGAGCTCGGGACCAGCTCGGGATGGGGCACGTAGTACCAGGAGGCAGAATGTGACCCACACGTGTCCTGGTACTGAATGTTGGGTCCCTCCTGTTCAATATCTAGGTTGGGAAATTGATATTCAGACAAACTCAATGAACCCAAATTTGACCCAGCCCGATCATCAGTACTCACAGCACACAGAAGTATCAGCATCATGGAGACTGTGTATACAAAATGGGGCACATTTACTTACCCGGTCCTGTGGCGACCCTGTGGTGCGTTGTCCGACAAGGATTCAGGTCCGGTGCGATTCACTAAGATCGTGCGTCCGAGTTCCTGCATGTGTCGCTGCTGTGCCGAGGTCCGCCGGAGTTCACCTGCTTCTTCCCGGTGTGCCGATCTTCATGAGTGCTGATCTTGCGACAGAAATCCTTTTTTAAATTCTGCGGATTGTCCAAATCCGTCGGGTTGTCCGTCGGACCGCCCCCCCCCCCCCCCATTTCTGTTGCGTACAAGCCGATGCGGCAAAATCCGATCGCGTGCACCAAAAACCCGGGGCAATTTGGCGCAAAATGGAAATCGTCGGGAAACCTGACGAAAATGGGTCCGACAGACCCTTAGTAAATGAGCCCCAATGTATCATGTATACAAGGGGGGACAAACTCGAAGGGCCACACCAGCCTTGTGGTTGCCCTATAGGGGCCGACTCATGTTATTACTGTATAAATGTATCTACCCAAGATGTTTAGTAGTTACATTCATACAGTGTTACATTACAGGCAGCACTTAGAGGACAACCACAAACCCCAGGCTTAGTCCATAAATACAGCACCAGTATGGTGTCCAATACAGAAGTACAGTACTAGAACCAAGCTGCATACAGAAACGCAGACCCTATATACAGTATCTCAAATGATGTTACATATGTACAGAGCCCTCTTATATACATGTATACAGGGCCCCCATAATGAATGAATACATGCAGTCCCCCCTTTTTAATACTGTGCCCCCTGTATTACTTACCATCCTCCCTGTATTAGATATATATATATACTGTGCCCAGCTTCCGCATTAACTATTGGAGGATGTGCCCCATTATATACATTGTACACCATAACATGTATATAACCGTGCACATCTACCACAGCGCACGGCGGAGTCGGGAGCTCAGACAGAAATGATGGTGCAGGGGACGGCAGGACGCGGAATCTCCCATCTCCTGCCATTTACTTCCATGTTATCAGCAGCTACTGTGTTGCATGAATGTATGATGTATACATATGTGTGTGTATATAAGTATATAAATGTGTGTGATTGTATAAACTAATATATATATTTAAGAGGAAGGGGACCCCATGCAGGTATCCAGCGCAATGCCCCCCTCCGCACCGAGTATATAGGTAGCCAGCACACTTCAGCCCCTCCTCACCCCAGTATATAGGTAGCTAGAACACTGCAGCTCCTCTCCCCACTATATAGGTAACCAGCGCACTGCAGCCCTCCTCCCATAGTATTTAGGTAGCCAGCACACTGCAGCTCTCCTCCCCCACTATATAGGTAGCCAGCACACTGCAGCCCTCCTCCCCCAGTATATAGGTAACCAGTGCACTGCAGCCCTCCTCCCATAGTATTTAGGTAGCCAGCACACTGCATCTCCTCCCCTCAGTATATAGGTAGCCAGCACACTGAAACCCCTCCTCCTCCCCCCAGTATATAGGTAGCGAACACACTGCAGCTTCTACCCCCAGTATCTAGGTAGCTAGCACACTGCAGCCCTCCTCCCCCTGTATATAGGTGGCGAGAACACTACAGCTCATCACCCCAGTATATAGGTAGCTAAAACACTGCAGCTCCTACCACAGTATATAGGTAGCTAAAACAATGCAGCTCCTCTCCCCCTCCCCCCGCAGTACACTGCAGCTCCTCACCCCAGTATATAGGTAGCCAGCACACTGCCGCACCTCTTCCCCCCAGTATATAGGTACCCACCACACTGCAGCCCCTACTCCCCCCAGTTTATAGGTAGCTAGAACACTCAGCTCCTCTTCCAACTATATAGGTAGCCAGAACATTGCAGCCCCTCCTCCTCCTCCTCCCAGTATATAGGCAGCCAGCACACTGCAGCCCTCCTCTCCCAGTATATAGGTAACCAGCGCACTGCAGCCCTCCTCCCTCAGTATATAAGTAGCCAGCAAACTGCATCTCCTCCCCTCAGTATATAGGTAGCCAGCACACTGAAACCCCTCCTCCTCCCCCCAGTATATAGGTAGCCAGCACACTGCAGCTCCTCACCCAAGTATATAGGTAGCCAGCACACTACAGCCCCCCATTCCCACGCAGTATATAGGTAGCTAGAACACTGCTGCTCCTTCACAGTATATAGGTAGCCAGCACACTGCAGCTCCCCTTCCTACCAGGATATAAGTATCTAGAAGACTGCAGCCCCTCCCCCCACTATATAGTTAGCCAGCATACTGCAGCTCCCCCTTCCCACCAGGATGTAGGTCTATGTAGGTAAAATGGGTTACTCTATGGAGTCTATTTCTGTAAGAGGGGTCACCCGGTGACTGTGTCCTTCGTGCGTTGGGTGTCAGGTCTGGGGCTCTGATTGATGCTGTTTCTGCTTGATGATGACTGATCCCGGCTCCATCATAGAGACTCCGCAGCCCGACCTCCGCTCTCCCTCCATCACCCGTCACCCGCTCCCCCTGATTATACACCGCGACTGGCGGATATCATACAATTACTACACAATATAATAACAGGGCGAGACAGCGGGACCCCGGCCAGAGCGTAATATACAGAAGGGAGACCATAGTAATTCACTTATTACATTATATTCATAACAGTCTAGAATCTCCCACATCCTCCACCCCAACGACGCGAAATAACACGAACTGCAGCAGAAGATATCAATTTGTATTATACCCCAGAGCTGCACTCACTATTCTGCTGCTGGTGCAGTCACTGTGTACATACATGACATTACTTATCCTGTACTGATCCTGAGTTACATCCTGTATTATACCCCAGAGCTGCACTCACTATTCTGCTGGTGGTGCAGTCACTGTGTACATACATGACATTACTTATCCTGTACTGATCCTGAGTTACATCCTGTATTATACCCCAGAGCTGCACTCACTATTCTGCTGCTGGTGCAGTCACTGTGTACATACATGACATTACTTATCCTGTACTGATCCTGAGTTACATCCTGTATTATACCCCAGAGCTGCACTCACTATACTGCTGCTGGTGCAGTCACTGTACATACATGAGATTACTTATCCTGTACTGATCCTGAGTTACATCCTGTATTATACTCCAGAGCTGCACTCACTATTCTGCTGCTAGTGCAGTCACTGTGTACATACATGACATTACTTATCCTGTACTGATCCTGAGTTACATCCTGTATTATACCCCAGAGCTGCACTCACTATTCTGCTGCTGGTGCAGTCACTGTACATACATGACATTACTTATCCTGTACTGATCCTGAGTTACATCCTGTATTATACCCCAGAGCTGCACTCACTATTCTGCTGCTGGTGCAGTCACTGTGTACATACATGACATTACTTATCCTGTACTGATCCTGAGTTACATCCTGTATTATACCGCAGAGCTGCACTCACTATTCTGCTGCTGGTGCAGTAACTGTGTACATACATGACATTACTTATCCTGTACTGATCCTGAGTTACATCCTGTATTATACCCCAGAGCTGCACTCACTATTCTGCTGCTGGTGCAGTAACTGTGTACATACATGACATTACTTATCCTGTACTGATCCTGAGTTACATCCTGTATTATACTCCAGAGCTGCACTCACTATTCTGCTGCTGGTGCAGTCACTGTGTACATACATGACATTACTTATCCTGTACTGACCCTGAGTTACATCCTGTATTATACTCCAGAGCTGCACTCACTATTCTGCTGCTGGTGTAGTCACTGTGTACATACATGACATTACTTATCCTGTACTGATCCTGAGTTACATCCTGTATTATACCCCAGAGCTGCACTCACTATTCTGCTGCTGGTGCAGTAACTGTGTACATACATGACATTACTTATCCTGTACTGATCCTGAGTTACATCCTGTATTATACCCCAGAGCTGCACTCACTATTCTGCTGCTGGTGCAGTCACTGTGTACATACATGACATTACTTATCCTGTACTGATCCTGAGTTACATCCTGTATTATACCCCAGAGCTGCACTCACTATTCTGCTGCTGGTGCAGTCACTGTGTACATACATGACATTACTTATCCTGTACTGATCCTGAGTTACATCCTGTATTATACTCCAGAGCTGCACTCACTATTCTGCTGCTGGTGCAGTCCCTGTGTACATACATGACATTACTTATCCTGTACTGATCCTGAGTTACATCCTGTATTATACTCCAGAGCTGCACTCACTATTCTGCTGCTGGTGCAGTCACTGTGTACATACATGACATTACTGATTCTGTACTGATCCTGAGTTACATCCTGTATTATACCCCAGAGCTGCACTCACTATTCTGCTGCTGGTGCAGTCACTGTGTACATACATGACATTACTTATCCTGTACTGATCCTGAGTTACATCCTGTATTATACTCCAGAGCTGCACTCACTATTCTGCTGCTGGTGCAGTCACTGTGTACATACATGACATTACTTATCCTGTACTGATCCTGAGTTACATCCTGTATTATACCCCAGAGCTGCACTCACTATTCTATCTCCTCTCTATTTCCTCTTCTCCTTATATGTCGTCTGAGTATCTTGGATAGAAGAGGAGATGCAGTCGCTGTATTCTGTAGTATATTGTTCTAGTCATGATGAGTAGCTGTAGGCAGTCGTGATGTCACTGTGGGGGTCTTTCACATGACTGCAGATATTCGGACACTTTTAGAGGTGCAGCATGTTGCAGACACGTCTCTGCTTGCCCCCCACACCCTGCACTGATCAACACTGAGCCGCAACAATTCCCAAATTCATTAACACATTTCATATGAAGCAGCTAGAAGAAGACCCGGGAGCTGAGGACATCGAGAGCAATGACAGCCAGGGACAGGAGACATCGCTACTGCAAGGGACTCCGAACAAGACAGGGGGCAAAGGACACATCACACAGGGCTGACAATAGAGAGAGGCAGGGCAATAGCTGACCACACTAGGAGGTGATAGGTCAGAGTAAGGCAGCCACTTGGACCTTCGGGGGCCAAAAGGGCAAAATGTATAACATAAATAAACATACTGTACAGGGATAGTGCACAAACCAATCTTACTATTTAGATACAGTACCAGAACTAAGCTTTCTACATAGAAACAGCAAAGGCAACAAGATTACTACAAAAGATATGTTTCCAGAATCAAGCTTTCTACAGCTAAGCTAATATATATTACTGGAAACAAGACTCCTACATAGATACAGGACCAGAACCAAGCTTACTACATAGATACAGTACCAGAACCAAGATTACTCTATGGAAACTGCACAATACCCACACTTTTACATATATACAGTACCAAAACCAAGCTTTCTACATGGAAACGGCAATGGGGTTACTACAGGGGTATATTACAGAACCAAATTTACTGCATCGATACAGCACCAGATCTAAGCTTAATACATAGAAACAGCAATGGAAATAAGCTTACTACAAGTTATGTTTCCAGAATCAAGCTTTCTACAGATAAGTTAATCTACATTACTGGAAACAAGACCCAAGCTTATACCTAGATACAGGACCAGAACCAAGATTACTTCATAGAAATGATACCACAAGAAACAAGAGCATCACATACAAAAACACACCAGAATAAAGATTACAATTGAGATATGATAGCAGAACCAAGCTTACTACACAGAAACAGTACAGGCACCAAGCTTACTACACAGAAACAGTACAGGCACCAAGCTTACTAATAATAAAAAGTACAGGTACCAAGCTTACTACATAGAAACAGTATAGGTACCAAGCTTACTGCATAGACACAGTACAGGTACCAAGCTTACTACATAGAAACAGTACAGGTACCAAGCTTACTGCATAGAAACAGAACAGGTACCAAGCGTACTACATAGACACAGTACAGGTACCAAGCTTACTACATAGACACAGTACAGGTACCAAGGTTACTACATAGAAACAGAACAGGTACCAAGCATACTACATAGACACAGTACAGGTACCAAACGTACTACATAGAAACAGTGCAGGTACCAAGCTTACTACATAGAAACTGTACAGGTACCAAGTTTACTGCATAGAAACAGTGCAGGTACAAAGCCTACTACATAGATATGTTACCAGAACCAAGCTTACCACTTATAAACAGCACCAGAATCAACAATACTACATAGATACTACAAAACCAAGATTATTACAAAGAAACAGCACAAGGACCAAGCAGAGTGACAGACAGCCTCATACTGCAGCAGATTCATCAAAGTGTCACAGCACAGAGGAGATGCTGCAGAATTGTGAGCGCACGGGGAATTCCAGCATTTACTGTGATGACAGACGGCAACTTTTTTGTTGAAATTATCTTTATTATCAATTATTTATTTTCAATTATATCTCTGATAATAAATATCCATTGTTCTATAATAAACTTGATGTAATGCATGCTTTTTGCAAAATTATTATATTTATGATATTTTGTCGCAGTGTTTATGTTTACTTTTTAGATGATTAGCTACATATTTGTGCAATACCTATGCTATCCTGGCAATCTGTTGCCTTGAATTTGGTCTGCGTTTTGGGGGAGTTTGTGTGATACAAACCCGATACAGGGTTTTTTAATTGTTTTTTAACATTGGCTTTTTCTTTAAAATTGAAATATCCATTGTTCACAATAACATACATTTTCTTTTCCTGGTTTTGTGATTTTTTTTTAACCCTCTATAACCACCCTCCCCCCCCCCCCACCACATAAAATAAAATAATATATAATAATTGTTGGGGGCAGCATAAGAAATAATTAATGGAGGGGACAGCATAGGAAATAATTAATGGGGGGGGCAGCATAGGAAATAATTAATGGTGGGGGCAGCATATGAAATAATTAATGGTGGGGGGCAGCATAGGAAATAATTAATGGAGGGGACAGCATAGGAAATAATTAATGGGGGGACAGCATAGGAAATAATTAATGGTGGGGGCAGCATATGAAATAATTAATGGTGGGGGGCAGCATAGGAAATAATTAATGGGGGGGCAGCATAGGAAATAATTAATGGTGAGGGGCAGCATAGGAAATAATTAATGGTGGGGACAGCATGGGAAATAATGGTGGGGGGCAGCATAGGAAATAATTAATGGTGGGGGGCAGCATATGAAATAATTAATGGTGGGGGGCAGCATAGGAAATAATTAATGGTGGGGACAGCATAGGAAATAATTAATGGTGGAGGCAGCATATGAAATAATTAATGGTGGGGGCAGCATAGGAAATAATTAATGGTGGGGGGCAGCATAAGAAATAATTAATGGTGGGGGGCAGCATAGGAAATAATTAATGGGGGGGGCAGCATAGGAAATAATTAATGGTGAGGGGAAGCATAGGAAATAATTAATGGTGGGGGCAGCATAGGAAATAATTAATGGTGGGGCAGCATAGGAAACAATTAATGGTGGAGAGCAGCATAGGAAATAATTAATGGTGGGGGCAGCATAGGAAATAATCAATGGTGGGGCAGCATAGGAAATAATTAATGGTGGGGGCAGCTTAGGAAATAATTAATGGTGGGGGCAGCATAGGAAATAATTAATGGTGGGGGGCCGCATAGGAAATAATTAATGGTGGGGGCAGCATAGGAAATAATTAATGGGGGGGCAGCATAGGAAATAATTAATGGGGGGGCAGCATAGGAAATAATTAATGGAGGGGGCAGCATAGGAAATAATTAATGGTGGGGGGCAGCATAGAAAATAATTAATGGTGGGGGGGCAGCATAGGATATAATTAATGGTGGGGGCAGCATAGGAAATAATTAATGGTGGGGGGCAGCATAGGAAATAATTAATGGTGGGGGGGGGCAGCATAGGAAATAATTAATGGGTGGGGGGGCAGCATAGGAAATAATTATGGGGGGAAGCATAGGGAATAATTAATTGTGGGGGCAGCATAAGAAATAATTAATGGTGGGGGGGCAGCATAGGGAATAATTAATTGTGGGGGCAGCATAAGAAATAACTAATGGTTGGGGCAGCATAGGAAATAATTAATGGTGGGGGGCAGCATAAGAAATCATTAATGGTGGGGGGCAGCATAGGGAATAATTAATTGTGGGGGCAGCATAAGAAATAACTAATGGTTGGGGCAGCATAGGAATTAATTAATGGTGGGGGCAGCTTAGGAAATATATAATGGTGGAGGCAGCATAGGAAATAATTAATGGTGGGGGGCAGCATAGGAACTAATTAATGGTGGGGGATAGCATAGGAAATAATTAATGGTGGGGGGCAGCATAGGAAATAATTAATGGTGGGGGGAAGCATAGGAAATAATTAATGGTGGGGGGGGCAGCATAGGATTTAATTAATGTTGAAGCCACATAGGAAATAATTAATGGTGGGGGGTAGCATAGGAAATAATTAATGGTGGGGGGCAGCATAGGAAATAATTAATGGTGGGGGGCAGCATAGGAAATAATTAATGGTGGGGGGCAGCATAGGATATAATTAATGGTGGAGGCAGCATAGGAAATAATTAATGGTGGGGGTCGCAGCATAGGATATAATTAATTGTGGGGGGCAGCATAGGAAATAATTAATGGTGGGGGTCGCAGCATAGGAAATAATTAATGGTGGGGGCAGCATAGGAAATAATTAATGGTGGGCGGGCAGCATAGGAAATAATTAATGGTGGGGGGCAGCATAGGAAATAATTAATGGTGGGGGCAGTATAGGAAATAATTAATGGTGGAGAGCAGCATCTGAAATAATTAATGGTGGGGGGCAGCAAAAGAAATAATTAATGGTGGGGTCAGCATAAGAAATAATTAATGGTGGGGGCAGCATAGTAAATAATTAATGGTGGGGGCAGTATAGGAAATAATTAATGGTGGAGAGCAGCATCTGAAATAATTAATGGTGGGGGCAGCATAGAAATTAATTAATGGTGGGGGCAGCATAGGAAATAATTAATGGTGGGGGGGGCAGCATAGGAAATAATTAATGGTGGGGGGGGCAGCATAGGAGATAATTAATGGTGGGGGTCGCAGCATAGGATATAATTAATGGTGGGGGCAGCATAGGAAATAATTTATGGTGGGGGGACAGCATAGGAAATAATTAATGGTGGGGGTCGCAGCATAGGATATAATTAATGGTGGGGCCAGCATAGGATATAATTAATGGTGGGGGGCAGCATAGGAAATAATTAATGGTGGGGGTCACAGCATAGGATATAATTAATGGTGGGGCCAGCATAGGAAATTATTAATGGTGGGGGGCAGCATAGGAAATAATTAATGGTGGGGGTCGCAGCATAGGAAATAATTAATGGTGGAAGTCGCAGCATAGGAAATAAATAATGGTGGGGCCAGCATAGGAAATAATTAATGGTGGGGGTCGCAGCATAGGATATAATTAATGGTTGGGCCAGCATAGGAAATTATTAATGGTGGGGGGCAGCATAGGAAATAATTAATGGTGGGGGCAGCATAGGAAATAATTAATGGTGGGGGCAGCATAGGAAATAATTAATGGTGGGGGCAGCATAGGAAATAATTAATGGTGGGGGGACAGCATAGGAAATAATTAATGGTGGGGGTCGCAGCATAGGATATAATTAATGGTGGGGGCAGCATAGGAAATAATTAATGGTGGGGGGACAGCATAGGAAATAATTAATGGTGGGGGTCGCAGCATAGGATATAATTAATGGTGGGGCCAGCATAGGATATAATTAATGGTGGGGGGCAGCATAGGAAATTATTAATGGTGGGGGCAGCATAGGAAATAATTAATGGTGGGGGGCAGCATAGGAAATAATTAATGGTGGGGGGACAGCATAGGAAATAATTATTGGTGGGGGCAGCATAGGAAATAATTAATGGTGGGGGCAGCATAGGAAATAATTAATGGTGGGGGGAGCATAGGAAATAATTAATGGTGGAGAGCAGCATCTGAAATAATTAATGGTGGGGGCAGCAAAGGAAATAATTAATGGTTGGGGGCAGCATATGATATAATTAATGGGGGGGGCAGCATAAGAAATAATTAATGGTGGGGGCAGCATAGGAATTAATTAATTATGAGGGGCAGTCTAGTAATTAATGGGGGGGAAAGAATATTCAATAATTGATTAATTGGGCCAATACATAAAATAGTTCACAGGGGGGGGGTGCAGTATATTAAATAATTAATTGGGGGGGGGGGCAGTGTATTACGGGTACTGTCACATGTACCGCTATTTATTTTTAAACATTAGTCCGGCCCTTCAACGGTCTGAGGGGGACAGTGAACGGCCCCCTATGTAAAAAGTTTGGGGACCCCTGGTTAGGACCTGAACATCCTCCAGATCTGCCTCCTGACACCTCGGACACTCGGATATTTTGCCTATTTTTCCTGGTGTGTAATAAAACCGATTATTTCTGGACATCAGTGTCGCCCCCTGGGAGATATTTTGGGTAATGGCTTTAACCTCCTTCGCACCTTCTGATAAGGAGACACTTTCCATCCACCACCTTTTCTCCCAGTTATTTTCTTCAGGTTTCACTCTCACAAGATTTTAGACAATTCTTTTATTTTGCGCTTTTCTTTTATTTTTGTTGTAATTTGATCAATTGTTAGTGTTTTAGTTTTGAATCTTCCTCTGACACTGACAGTCCATAGATAAAATATTAGATTATAAGAAAATAACAAACTCTCCATTAATCCATATTCCTCCATCAATCTGGAAAGGTTTTACATCTTCCCTCCCAAGAGCCGTGTCTGGAGCTAATATAATCAAGCCAATACAGTTACAGTGCCCCCACAGAGGCCATATAGTCGTATTGCCCCTGCAGAAGCCAACATAGTTCCTGTGCCCCCATAGAAGCCAAAATAGTCACAGTGCCCCTGCAGAAGTCAATATGGTCGGAGTGCCCCCGTAAAAGCCAATATAGTCCCAATGCCCCCACAGAAGCCAATATATACTATATACTACAGTCATACCCCCCCTCACTATATACTACAGTCATACCCCCCCCTCACTATATACTACAGTCATACCCCCCTCACTATATACTACAGTCATACCCCCCTCACTATATACTACAGTCATACCCCCCTCACTATATACTACAGTCATACCCCCCTCACTATATACTACAGTCATACCCCCCCTCACTATATACTACAGTCATACCCCCCTCACTATATACTACAGTCATACCCCCCTCACTATATACTACAGTCATACCCCCCCTCACTATATACTACAGTCATACCCCCCCTCACTATATACTACAGTCATACCCCCCTCACTATATACTACAGTCATACCCCCCCTCACTATATACTACAGTCATACCCCCCTCACTATATACTACAGTCATACCCCCCCCTCACTATATACTACAGTCATACCCCCCCTCACTATATACTACAGTCATACCCCCCTCACTATATACTACAGTCATACCCCCCCTCACTATATACTACAGTCATACCCTCCCCTCACTATATACTACAGTCATACCCACCCCTCACTATATACTACAGTCATACCCCCCTCACTATATACTACAGTCATACCCCCCCTCACTATATACTACAGTCATACCCCCCCTCACTATATACTACAGTCATACCCCCCCCTCACTATATACTACAGTCATACCCCCCTCACTATATACTACAGTCATACCCCCCTCACTATATACTACAGTCATACCCCCCTCACTATATACTACAGTCATACCCCCCTCACTATATACTACAGTCATACCCCCCTCACTATATACTACAGTCATACCCCCCCTCACTATATACTACAGTCATACCCCCCTCACTATATACTACAGTCATACCCCCCTCACTATATACTACAGTCATACCCCCCCTCACTATATACTACAGTCATACCCCCCCTCACTATATACTACAGTCATACCCCCCTCACTATATACTACAGTCATACCCCCCCTCACTATATACTACAGTCATACCCTCCCCTCACTATATACTACAGTCATACCCACCCCTCACTATATACTACAGTCATACCCCCCTCACTATATACTACAGTCATACCCCCCCTCACTATATACTACAGTCATACCCCCTCTCACTATATACTACAGTCATACCCCCTCTCACTATATACTACAGTCATACCCCCTCTCACTATATACAACAGTCATACCCCCTCTCACTATATACTACAGTCATACCCCCCCCTCACTATATACTACAGTCATACCTCCCCTCACTATATACTACAGTCATACCCACCTCTCACTATATACTACAGTCATACCCACCTCTCACTATATACTACAGTCATACCCACCCCTCACTATATACTACAGTCATACCACCCCTCACTATATACTACAGTCATACCTCCCCTCACTATATACTACAGTCATACCACCCCCTCACTATATACTACAGTCATACCCCCCTCACTATATACTACAGTCATACCACCCCCTCACTATATACTACAGTCATACCCCCCTCACTATATACTACAGTCATACCCCCCCTCACTATATACTACAGTCATACCCACCCCTCACTATATACTACAGTCATACCCTCCTCACTATATACTACAGTCATACCCCCCCTCACTATATACTACAGTCATACCCACCCCTCATTATATACTACAGTCATACCACCCCTCACTATATACTACAGTCATACCCCCCCTCACTATATACTACAGTCATACCCACCCCTCACTATATACTACAGTCATACCCCCCCTCACTATATACTACAGTCATACCCCCCTCACTATATACTACAGTCATACTCCCCCTCACTATATACTACAGTCATACCCCCCCCTCACTATATACTACAGTCATACACCCCTCACTATATACTACAGTCATACCCCCCCTCACTATATACTACAGTCATACCCCCCTCACTATATACTACAGTCATACCCCCCCTCACTATATACTACAGTCATACCCCCCCTCACTATATACTACAGTCATACCCCCCTCACTATATACTACAGTCATACCCCCCCTCACTATATACTACAGTCATACCCTCCTCACTATATACTACAGTCATACCCCCCCCTCACTATATACTACAGTCATACCTCCCCTCACTATATACTACAGTCATACCCCCCTCACTATATACTACAGTCATACCCCCCTCACTATATACTACAGTCATACCACCCCCTCACTATATACTACAGTCATACCCCCCTCACTATATACTACAGTCATACCCACCCCTCACTATATACTACAGTCATACCCCCCTCACTATATACTACAGTCATACCCACCCCTCACTATATACTACAGTCATACCCCCCCTCACTATATACTACAGTCATACCCCCCTCACTATATACTACAGTCATACCCCCCTCACTATATACTACAGTCATACCCCCCCTCACTATATACTACAGTCATACCCCCTCACTATATACTACAGTCATACCCCCCCTCACTATATACTACAGTCATACCCCCCCTCACTATATACTACAGTAATACCCACCCCTCACTATATACTACAGTCATACCCCCCCCTCACTATATACTACAGTCATACCTCCCCTCACTATATACTACAGACATACCCACCCCTCACTATATACTACAGTCATACCCCCCCTCACTATATACTACAGTCATACCCCCCCTCACTATATACTACAGTCATACCCCCCTCACTATATACTACAGTCATACCCCCCCTCACTATATACTACAGTCATACCCCCCTCACTATATACTACAGTCATACCCCCCCTCACTATATACTACAGTCATACCCCCCTCACTATATACTACAGTCATACCCCCTCACTATATACTACAGTCATACCCACCCCTCACTATATACTACAGTCATACCCCCCTCACTATATACTACAGTCATACCCCCCCTCACTATATACTACAGTCATACCCCCCCTCACTATATACTACAGTCATACCCCCTCACTATATACTACAGTCATACCCACCCCTCACTATATACTACAGTCATACCCCCCTCACTATATACTACAGTCATACCCACCTCACTATATACTACAGTCATACCCCCCCCCTCACTATATACTACAGTCATACCCACCCCTCACTATATACTACAGTCATACCCCCCCTCACTATATACTACAGTCATACCCCCCTCACTATATACAACAGTCATACCCCCTCTCACTATATACTACAGTCATACCCCCCTCACTATATACTACAGTCATACCCCCCTCACTATATACTACAGTCATACCCCCCTCACTATATACTACAGTCATACCCCCCCTCACTATATACTACAGTCATACCCCCCCTCACTATATACTACAGTCATACCCCCCCTCACTATATACTACAGTCATACCCCCCTCACTATATACTACAGTCATACCCCCCTCACTATATACTACAGTCATACCCCCCCTCACTATATACTACAGTCATACCCCCCCTCACTATATACTACAGTCATACCCACCCCTCACTATATACTACAGTCATACCCCCCTCACTATATACTACAGTCATACCCCCCCTCACTATATACTACAGTCATACCCCACCTCACTATATACTACAGTCATACCCCCTCACTATATACTACAGTCATACCCACCCCTCACTATATACTACAGTCATACCCCCCCTCACTATATACTACAGTCATACCACCCCCTCACTATATACTACAGTCATACCCCCCTCACTATATACTACAGTCATACCCCCCCTCACTATATACTACAGTCATACCCCCCCTCACTATATACTACAGTCATACCCCCTCACTATATACTACAGTCATACCCACCCCTCACTATATACTACAGTCATACCCCCCTCACTATATACTACAGTCATACCACCCCTCACTATATACTACAGTCATACCCCCCCTCACTATATACTACAGTCATACCCCCTCACTATATACTACAGTCATACCCACCCCTCACTATATACTACAGTCATACCCCCCTCACTATATACTACAGTCATACCTCCCCTCACTATATACTACAGACATACCCACCCCTCACTATATACTACAGTCATACCCCCCCTCACTATATACTACAGTCATACCCACCTCACTATATACTACAGTCATACCCCCCTCACTATATACTACAGTCATACCCCCCTCACTATATACTACAGTCATACCCCCCCTCACTATATACTACAGTCATACCCCCTCACTATATACTACAGTCATACCCCCCCTCACTATATACTACAGTCATACCCCCCTCACTATATACTACAGTCATACCCCCCCTCACTATATACTACAGTCATACCCCCCTCACTATATACTACAGTCATACCCCCCTCACTATATACTACAGTCATACCCCCCCTCACTATATACTACAGTCATACCCCCCTCACTATATACTACAGTCATACCCCCCCTCACTATATACTACAGTCATACCCCCCCTCACTATATACTACAGTCATACCCACCCTCACTATATACTACAGTCATACCCCCCTCACTATATACTACAGTCATACCCCCCCTCACTATATACTACAGTCATACCCCCCCTCACTATATACTACAGTCATACCCCCTTCACTATATACTACAGTCATACCCCCTCTCACTATATACTACAGTCATACCCCCTCTCACTATATACTACAGTCATACCCCCCCTCACTATATACTACAGTCATACCCCCCTCACTATATACTACAGTCATACCCCCTCTCACTATATACTACAGTCATACCCTCCCCTCACTATATACTACAGTCATACCCCCCTCACTATATACTACAGTCATACCCACCCCTCACTATATACTACAGTCATACCCCCCTCACTATATACTACAGTCATACCACCCCCTCACTATATACTACAGTCATACCCCCCCTCACTATATACTACAGTCATACCCCCTCTCACTATATACTACAGTCATACCCCCTCTCACTATATACTACAGTCATACCCCCTCTCACTATATACTACAGTCATACCCCCCCCTCACTATATACTACAGTCATACCCCCCCTCACTATATACTACAGTCATACCCTCCCCTCACTATATACTACAGTCATACCTCCCCTCACTATATACTACAGTCATACCCCCCTCACTATATACTACAGTCATACCCACCCCTCACTATATACTACAGTCATACCACCCCTCACTATATACTACAGTCATACCCCCCTCACTATATACTACAGTCATACCCACCCCTCACTATATACTACAGTCATACCCCCCCTCACTATATACTACAGTCATACCCCCCTCACTATATACTACAGTCATACCCCCCTCACTATATACTACTGTCATACCCCCCCTCACTATATACTACAGTCATACCCCCCCCTCACTATATACTACAGTCATACCCCCCTCACTATATACTACAGTCATACCCACCCCTCACTATATACTACAGTCATACCCACCCCTCACTATATACTACAGTCATACCCCCCCTCACTATATACTACAGTCATACCCCCCCTCACTATATACTACAGTCATACCCCCCCTCACTATATACTACAGTCATACCCCCCTCACTATATACTACAGTCATACCCCCCCTCACTATATACTACAGTCATACCCCCCTCACTATATACTACAGTCATACCCCCCCTCACTATATACTACAGTCATACCCCCCCTCACTATATACTACAGTCATACCCTCCCCTCACTATATACTACAGTCATACCCACCCCTCACTATATACTACAGTCATACCCCCCTCACTATATACTACAGTCATACCCCCCCTCACTATATACTAAAGTCATACCCCCTCTCACTATATACTACAGTCATACCCCCTCTCACTATATACTACAGTCATACCCCCTCTCACTATATACTACAGTCATACCCCCTCTCACTATATACTACAGTCATACCCCCCCCTCACTATATACTACAGTCATACCTCCCCTCACTATATACTACAGTCATACCCCCCTCACTATATACTACAGTCATACCCCCCTCACTATATACTACAGTCATACCCCCCCCTCCCTCACTATATACTACAGTCATACCCCCCCCTCACTATATACTACAGTCATACCCCCCCTCACTATATACTACAGTCATACCCCCTCTCACTATATACTACAGTCATACCCCCCTCACTATATACTACAGTCATACCCCCTCTCACTATATACTACAGTCATACCCCCCCTCACTATATACTACAGTCATACCCCCCCCTCACTATATACTACAGTCATACCTCCCCTCACTATATACTACAGTCATACCTCCCCTCACTATATACTAGTCATACCCCCCTCACTATATACTACAGTCATACCCCCCCTCACTATATACTACAGTCATACCCCCTCTCACTATATACTACAGTCATACCCCCTCTCACTATATACTACAGTCATACCCCCTCTCACTATATACTACAGTCATACCCCCTCTCACTATATACTACAGTCATACCCCCCCCTCACTATATACTACAGTCATACCCCCCCCTCACTATATACTACAGTCATACCCCCTCTCACTATATACTACAGTCATACCCCCCTCACTATATACTACAGTCATACCCCCTCTCACTATATACTACAGTCATACCCCCCCTCACTATATACTACAGTCATACCCCCTCTCACTATATACTACAGTCATACCCCCTCTCACTATATACTACAGTCATACCCCCCCCTCACTATATACTACAGTCATACCCACCCTCACTATATACTACAGTCATACCCACCCCTCACTATACACTACAGTCATACCCCCCCCTCACTATATACTACAGTCATACCTCCCCTCACTATATACTACAGTCATACCCCCTCTCACTATATACTACAGTCATACCCCCCCTCACTATATACTACAGTCATACCCCCCCCTCACTATATACTACAGTCATACCCCCCTCACTATATACTACAGTCATACCCCCCTCACTATATACTACAGTCATACCCCCCCCTCACTATATACTACAGTCATACCACCCCTCACTATATACTACAGTCATACCACCCCCTCACTATATACTACAGACATACCCCCCCTCACTATACACTACAGTCATACCCCCCCTCAGTATATACTACAGTCATACCCTCCCTCACTATATACTACAGTCATACCTCCCTCACTATATACTACAGTCATACCACCCCCTCACTATATACTACAGACATACCCCCCCTCACTATACACTACAGTCATACCCCCCCTCAGTATATACTACAGTCATACCCTCCCTCACTATATACTACAGTCATACCTCCCTCACTATATACTACAGTCATACCACCCCCTCACTATACACTACAGTCATACCCCCCCTCAGTATATACTACAGTCATACCCTCCCTCACTATATACTACATACCGTGGCTCTCTGGACCCTCCTCCCGGTGAATCTCTCCTTCCCCTCTACACGATGATTTGCTGTGGATCTTCTGCTTTTTCTTCCCTCAGGACCAAAAGACAGAATCCCCTTCTCCAGGAGATCATTCTGCTCCAGCACAGCAGACCGGAGCCAGACCCGACGCATCATCAGGTGCAGCACAGAGACATCGGGGAGGAAGACAGAGACATCGGGGAGGAAGACAGAGACATCGGGGAGAAGGACAGAGACATCGGGGAGGAAGACACAGACATCGGGGAGGAAGACACAGACATCGGGGAACAGGACAGAGACATCGGGGAGGAAGACACAGACATCGGGGAGAAGGACAGAGACATCGGGGAGCAGGACAGAGACATCGGGGAGGAAGACACAGACATCGGGGAGAAGGACAGAGACATCGGGGAGGAAGACACAGACATCGGGGAGGAAGACAGAGACATCGGGGAACAGGACAGAGACATCGGGGAAGAAGACACAGACATCGGGGAACAGGACAGAGACATCGGGGAGGAAGACACAGACATCGGGGAACAGGACAGAGACATCGGGGAGCAGGGCTGAGATATCGGGGAGCAGGGCAGAGATATCGGGGAAGAAGACAGAGACATCGGGGAGCAGGACAGAGACATCGGGGAGGAAGACAGAGACATCGGGGAACAGGACAGAGACATCGGGGAGGAAGACACAGACATCGGGGAACAGGACAGAGACATCGGGGAGCAGGGCTGAGATATCGGGGAGCAGGGCAGAGATATCGGGGAAGAAGACAGAGACATCGGGGAGCAGGACAGAGACATCGGGGAGGAAGACTGAGACATCGGGGAGGAAAACAGAGACATCGGGGAGGAAGACAGAGACATCGGGGAGCAGGACAGAGACATCGGGGAGAAGGACAGAGACATCGGGGAGGAAGACACAGACATCGGGGAACAGGACAGAGACATCGGGGAGGAAGACAGAGACATCGGGGAGCAGGACAGAGACATCGGGGAGGAAGACACAGACATCGGGGAACAGGACAGAGACATCGGGGAGGAAGACAGAAACATCAGGGAGGAAGACAGAGACATTGGGGAGAAGGACAGAGACATAGACGAGGAAGACAAACACATCAGGGAGGACAGAAAGATCGGGTAGGGCAGAGACATCGAAGAACAGGACAGAGACATCGAGGAACAGGACAGAGACATCGAGGAGCAGGACAGAGACATCGGGGAGCAGGAGAGAAACATCGGGGAGCAGGACAGAGACATCGGGGAGCAGGACAGAGACATCGGGGAGAAGGACAGAGACATCGGTGAGCAGGACAGAGACATCGGGGAGCAGGACAGAGACATCGGGGAGCAGGACAGAGACATCGGTGAGCAGGACAGAGACTTCGGGGAACAGGACAGAGACTTCGGGGAACAGGACAGAGACTTCGGGGAGCAGGACAGAGACATCGGGGAGCAGGACAGAGACATCGGGGAGCAGGACAGAGACATCGGGGAACAGGACAGGGACATCGGGGAGCAGGACAGAGATATCGGGGAGCAGGACAGAGACATCGGGGAGCAGCACAGAGACATCGGGGAGCAGGACAGAGATATCGGGGAGCAGGACATAGACATAAGGAAGGGCAGAGACATCGGGGAGCAGGACAGAGACATCGGAGAGCAGGACAGAGACATCGGGGAACAGGACAGAGACATCGGGGAGCAGGACAGAGACATCGGGAAGGGCAGAGACATCGAGGAGCAGGACAGAGGGATCCGGGAAACTTCAGAGGAAGAAGAGAAGAGGAGCCGGAGATCAGCACCAAGGACAGAGACATCGGGGAGACTCCAGCCCGGGCCGTGCAATCAGGTAAATCCGCTGTGTGTGAGCAGAAGAGCAGAAGAGCAGAAGATCCCGAGGTCTCAGACACTTGCTGAAAGCTCAGAGACAAAGTTGCAGCGAAGAGAAGACAGGACAAGTTATATGAGGGGTTCAGCAGGAGAGGGGGGAAGGGCATGAAGGGTGAGGGGGCAGGAATCCTGACTATCCACTCAGGTACATTTGGGGTGCAGAGGGTTCACTGTGGCATTGCTGGGTGCTGTGGAATTGCTGGGTGCTGTGGAATTGCTGGGTGCTGTGGCATTGCTGGGTGCTGTGGCATTGCTGGGTGCTGTGGCATTGCTGGGTGCTGTGGCATTGCTGGGTGCTGTGGGATTGCTGTGTGCTGTGAAATTGCTGGGTGCTGTGGCATTGTTGGGTGCTGTGGGATTGCTGTGTGCTGTGAAATTGCTGGGTGCTGTGGCATGTTTGGGTGCTGTGGGATTGCTGGGGCTGTGAAATTGCTGGGTGCTGTGGCAACGGTGGGTGCTGTGGCATTGCCGGGTGCTGTGGGATTGCTGGATGCTGTGGCATTACTGGGTGCTGTGGAATTGCTGGGTCCTGTGGCATTGCTGGGTGCTGTGGGATTGCAGGGTCCTGTGACATTGCTGGGTGCTGTGGCATTGCTGGGTGCTGTGGCATTCCTGGGTGCTGTGGGATTGCTGGGTGCTGTGGAATTGCTGGGTGCTGTGGGATTGCTGGGTGCTGTGGGATTGCAGGGTCCTGTGACATTGCTGGGTGCTGTGGCATTGCTGGGTGCTGTGGAATTGCTGGGTGCTGTGGAATTGCTGGGTGCTGTGGCATTGCTGGGTGCTGTGGAATTGCTGGGTCCTGTGGCATTGCTGGGTGCTGTGGGATTGCAGGGTCCTGTGGCATTGCTGGGTGCTGTGGCATTGCTGGGTGCTGTGGAATTGCTGGGTGCTGTGGGATTTCTGGGTGCTGTTGCATTGTTGGGTGCTGTGGCATTGTTGGGTGCTGTGGCATTGCTGGGTGCTGTGGCATTGCTGGGTCCTGTGGCATTGCTGGGTGCTGTGGCAATGGTGGGTGCTGTGGCATTGCCGGGTGCTGTGGAATTGCTGGGTGCTGTGGGATTTCTGGGTGCTGTGGCATTGCTGGGTGCTGTGGCATTGTTGGGTGCTGTGGGATTTCTGGGTGCTGTGGCATTGCTGGGTGCTGTGGAATTGCTGGGTGCTGTGGCATTGCTGGGTGCTGGGCACAGCAGGGGATGACCTGTTATATTTAGCAGCATAGTCGGGGCTTGTGAGGTGAGGATAGATTACTGGGTCATATAAGTGGAAGTTGTTCTAGGTTGGCTTAGAGGCAAACTGATGCTATAGACACGAAAGACCAGCTCTGTTAGGATCCAGAGAAGGATAACACAGCACAACACTCTGGGTACAAACTGCATACACCCTAATGACACCAAACACACACCCCACCATGTACCTACCCCAAGCACCCACACTGCATGCACCCCACAATGTGCTGACCCCACACTGCATGTACCCCACAATGTACTGCCCCCACGCTGCATGCACCCCACAATGTACTGCCCCCACGCTGCATGCACCCCACAATGTACTGACCCCACACTGCATGCACCCCACAATGTACTGCCCCCATGCTGCATGCACCCCACAATGTACTGCCCCCATGCTGCATGCACCCCACAATGTACTGCCCCCATGCTGCATGCACCCCACAATGTACTGACCCCACACTGCATGCACCCCACAATGTACTGACCCCACACTCCATGCACCCCACAATGTACTGACCCCACACTCCATGCACCCCACAATCTACTGCCCCCACACTGAATGCACCCCACAATGTACTGCCCCCACACTGCATGCACCCCACAATGTACTGCCCCCACACTGCATGTGCCCCACAATGTACTGCCCCCACGCTGCATGCACCCCACAATGTACTGACCCCACGCTGCATGCACCCCACAATGTACTGCCCCCACGCTGCATGCACCCCACAATGTACTGACCCCACACTGCATGCACCCCACAATGTACTGACCCCACACTCCATGCACCCCACAATCTACTGCCCCCACACTGAATGCACCCCACAATGTACTGCCCCCACACTGCATGCACCCCACAATGTACTGCCCCCACGCTGCATGCACCCCACAATGTACTGCCCCCATGCTGTATGCACCCCACAATGTACTGACCCCACACTGCATGCACCCCACAATGTACTGACCCCACACTCCATGCACCCCACAATCTACTGCCCCCACGCTGCATGCACCCCACAATGTACTGACCCCACACTCCATGCACCCCACAATGTACTGCCCCCATGCTGCATGCACCCCACAATGTACTGACCCCACACTGCATGCACCCCACAATGTACTGACCCCACACTCCATGCACCCCACAATCTACTGCCCCCACACTGCATGCACCCCACAATGTACTGCCCGCACACTGCATGCACCCCACAATGTACTGCCCCCACACTGAATGCACCCCACAATGTACTGCCCCCACACTGCATGCACCCCACAATCTACTGCCCCCACACTGAATGCACCCCACAATGTACTGCCCCCACACTGCATGCACCCCATAATGTACTGCCCCCACACTGCATGCACCCCACAATGTACTGACCCCACACTGCATGCACCCCACAATGTACTGACCCCACACTGCATGCACCCCACAATCCTCTAGTCACATACTGATGCACCGCTCACCCTACAATGACAGTACCCCAATACTGCCTATGCCTTATGTGCAGGCTTGTGATGCATAGTATCTGTACCCCACAATACTGTGAGCCTGCACCGTGTAGCGGCGGCTGCCATCTGTCTCCGGGCGCTGGGGCTGCCGCTCTCTGCGGGATACATCACATCTGGTTGTGTTGCTCTATTTTCCTCTCCGTGTACAAGTGTCTTGTCTGTGTCTTTCGTCTCTTTATATTGTATAATGTGCGGCGTCTCCTCCATCTGTTTGTCACTAATTACCAGAGAATTCTGCACTTTTCTTAAAGGTGATGTGTAATGTATGAGAAGGGGGAGGTCATGGAACATAGAACATGGGACATAGGACATAGGACATGGAACATAGGACATAGAACATAGGACATAGAACATAGGACATAGAACATGGAACATAGGACATAGAACATGGAACATAGAACATAGGACATAGGACATAGAACATGGGACATGGAACATGGAACATAGAACATAGAACATGGAACATAGGACATAGGACATAGAACATAGAACATAGGACATAGGACATAGAACATGGGACATAGAACATGGGACATAGAACATGGGACATGGAACATAGGACATAGAACATGGAACATAGGACATAGAACATAGGACATGGAACATAGGACATGGAACATGGGACATAGAACATAGGACATAGAACATGGAAAATAGAACATGGGGCACACAGAACATGGGACTTATCACATAGAACAAGGGACATGGAACATAGGACATGTGACATAGAACAGGGAACATAGAAAATGGGACATAGAACACGCAGGTGACGTCTTGGACACAGGTGTTGCGGTTTTATCTTAGAGGATTTTGCATCCTCCTTCCCGGAGACCCCCCCCCCCCATCTCTGCCTCTTCCAGGATCTGGTTTCCATGGCTACTCAGCCCCCCTACCCCAGACAATGCTCGGAGCCTGTGTGTAGCATTTATATGGGGGATGAGGCCAGGAGCTGCTCAGTGTCACCCAGAGGTGCTGCTCCTGCAGGAGAAATAGAGGGGCCAAGTCATGCAAGAGTCACAGAGGAGGGGCCACAGGAGGCCGGGAAGGTCACAGGTCATGCTTTCCCCTATTTCTAGAATCCAGTGTGAGATCTGATCCCAGATAATCTTAATGGAAGACTAATGCTACCAATCCCTACGATGCTTCAAGTGCCAAAGGAAACATGAAACGAACAAATCGGTCAAACATAATCAAATTCATTTCCAGAGTGGAGGTTCAGGGTAGTAAGTCTGATCACATAGGAATTCAAAGAGAACCTGTCAGCAGATGCGACCCTGAGACTGCAGCCAGTGTTATGTATAGTCCCTGGAGAGATGTGTAATCAGACCTCACACTGCTGTGCTCTGTGCTCTCTGCAGCCAGTGTTATGTATTGTCCCTGGAGAGATATGTAATCAGACCTCACACTGCTGTGCTCTGTGCTCTCTGCTGCCAGTGTTATGTATTGTCCCTGGAGAGATGTGTAATCAGACCTCACACTGCTGTGCTCTGTGCTCTCTGCAGCCAGTGTTATGTACTGTCCCTGGAGAGATGTGTAATGATACCTCACACTGCTGTGCTTTGTGCTCTCTGCAGCCAGTGTTATGTATTGTCCCTGGAGAAATGTGTAATCAGACCTCACACTGCTGTGCTCTGTGCTCTCTGTAGCCAGTGTTATGTATTGTCCCTGGAGAGATGTGTAATCAGACCTCACACTGCTGTGCTCTGTGCTCTCTGCAGCCAGTGTTATGTACTGTCCCTGGAGAGATGTGTAATCAGACCTCACACTGCTGTGCTCTGTGCTCTCTGCAGCCAGTGTTATGTATTGTCCCTGGAGAGATGTGTAATCAGACCTCACACTGCTGTGCTCTGTGCTCTCTGCAGCCAGTGTTATGTATTGTCCCTGGAGAGATGTGTAATCAGTCCTCACACTGCTGTGCTCTGTGCTCTCTGTAGCCAGTGTTATGTATTGTCCCTGGAGAGATGTGTAATCAGACCTCACACTGCTGTGCTCTGTGCTCTTTGCAGCCAGTGTTATGCATTGTCCCTGGAGAGTTGTGTAATCAGACCTCACACTGCTGTGCTCTGTGCTCTCTGCAGCCAGTGTTATGTATTGTCCCTGGAGAGATGTGTAATCAGACCTCACACTGCTGTGCTCTGTGCTCTCTGCAGCCAGTGTTATGTATTGTCCCTGGAGAGATGTGTAATCAGCCCTCACACTGCAGTGCTCTGTACTCAGGGGAAGATGCCCCTCATGATCTCTGGGATGCGGGAAAGGTCTCTCCTGCTGATTCCCAGAATCTAAAATAATAATACGTTTTATAATTGTCTACATCCTAACGCAGAGGATCCAACCATGTACCGAGACAATAAGGAATTTGGTGGTTTATTTTTAACCCCAATAAAAAGGGAGGATTATACACCACCACTAGGAGGAGATCACTACATATACATTATACATCACCACTAGGAGGAGATCACTACATACACATTATACACCACCACTAGGGGGAGATCACTACATATACATTATACATCACCACTAGGAGGAGATCACTACATACACATTATACACCACCACTAGGAGGAGATCACTATATACACATTATACACCACCACTAGGAGGAGATCACTACATACAGATTATACACCACCACTAGGAGGAGATCACTACATATACATTATACATCACCACTAGGAGGAGATCACTACATACACATTATACACCACCACTAGGGGGAGCTCACTACATACACATTATACACCACCACTAGGAGGAGATCACTACATACACATTATACACCACCACTAGGAGGAGATCACTACATACACATTATACACCACCACTAGGGGGAGATCACTACATACACATTATACACCACCACTAGGAGGAGATCACTACATACACATTATACACCACCACTAGGGGGAGATCACTACATACACATTATACACCACCACTAGGGGGAGATCACTACATACAGATTATACACCACCACTAGGGGGAGATCACTACATACACATTATACACCACCACTAGGGGGAGATCACTACATACACATTATACACCACCACTAGGGGGAGATCACTACATACACATTATACACCACCACTAGGGGGAGATCACTACATACACATTATACACCACCACTAGGAGGAGATCACTACATACAGATTATACACCACCACTAGGGGGAGATCACTACATACAGATTATACACCACCACTAGGGGGAGATCACTACATACAGATTATACACCACCACTAGGGGGAGATCACTACATACACATTATACACCACCACTAGCGGGAGATCACTACATACACATTATACACCACCACTAGGGGGAGATCACTAGATACAGATTATACACCACCACTAGGAGGAGCTCACTACATACACATTATACACCACCACTAGGGGGAGCTCACTACATACACATTATACACCACCACTAGGGGGAGATCACTACATATACATTATACATCACCACTAGGAGGAGATCACTACATACACATTATACACCACCACTAGGAGGAGATCACTACATACAGATTATACACCACCACTAGGGGGAGATCACTACATACACATTATACACCACCACTAGGGGGAGATCACTACATACACATTATACACTACCACTAGGAGGAGATCACTACATACACATTATACACCACCACTAGGAGGAGATCACTACATACAGATTATACACCACCACTAGGAGGAGATCACTACATACAGATTATACACCACCACTAGGGGGGAGATCACTACATACACATTATACACCACCACTAGGGGGAGATCACTACATACATATTATACACCACCACTAGGGGGAGATCACTACATACACATTATACACCACCACTAGGAGGAGATCACTACATACAGATTATACACCACCACTAGGGGGAGATCACTACATACACATTATACACCACCACTAGGGGGAGATCACTACATACACATTATACACCACCACTAGGGGGAGATCACTACATACACATTATACACCACCACTAGGAGGAGATCACTACATACACATTATACACCACCACTAGGGGGAGATCACTACATACACATTATACACCACCACTAGGGGGAGATCACTACATACACATTATACACCACCACTAGGAGGAGATCACTACATACACATTATACACCACCACTAGGGGGAGATCACTACATACACATTATACACCACCACTAGGGGGAGATCACTACATACACATTATACACCACCACTAGGGGGAGATCACTACATACACATTATACACCACCACTAGGAGGAGATCACTACATACACATTATACACCACCACTAGGAGGAGATCACTACATACACATTATACACCACCACTAGGGGGAGATCACTACATACACATTATACACCACCACTAGGAGGAGATCACTACATACAGATTATACACCACCACTAGGGGGAGATCACTACATACAGATTATACACCACCACTAGGAGGAGATCACTACATACAGATTATACACCACCACTAGGAGGAGATCACTACATACACATTATACACCACCACTAGGGGGGAGATCACTACATACACATTATACACCACCACTAGGGGGAGATCACTACATACACATTATACACCACCACTAGGAGGAGATCACTACATACAGATTATACACCACCACTAGGGGGAGATCACTACATACACATTATACACCACCACTAGGAGGAGATCACTACATACAGATTATACACCACCACTAGGAGGACATCACTACATACAGATTATACATCACCACTAGGGGGGAGATCACTACATACACATTATACACCACCACTAGGGGGAGATCACTACATACACATTATACACCACCACTAGGAGGAGATCACTACATACAGATTATACACCACCACTAGGGGGAGATCACTACATACAGATTATACACCACCACTAGGAGGAGATCACTACATACACATTATACACCACCACTAGGAGGAGATCACTACATACACATTATACACCACCACTAGGGGGAGATCACTACATACACATTATACACCACCACTAGGAGGAGATCACTACATACAGATTATACACCACCACTAGGGGGAGATCACTACATACACATTATACACCACCACTAGGAGGAGATCACTACATACAGATTATACACCACCACTAGGAGGACATCACTACATACAGATTATACACCACCACTAGGAGGAGATCACTACATACAGATTATACACCACCACTAGGGGGAGATCACTACATACACATTATACACCACCACTAGGAGATCACTACATACAGATTATACACCACCACTAGGGGGAGATCACTACATACAGATTATACACCACCACTAGGGGGAGATCACTACATACAGATTATACACCACCACTAGGGGAAGATCACTACATACACATTATACACCACCACTAGGGGGAGATCACTACATACACATTATACACCACCACTAGGGGGAGATCACTACATACACATTATACACCACCACTAGGGGGAGCTCACTACATACACATTATACACCACCTCTAGGAGGAGATCACTACATACAGATTATACACCACCACTAGGAGGAGATCACTACATACACATTATACACCACCACTAGGAGGAGATCACTACATACACATTATACACCACCACTAGGGGGAGATCACTACATACACATTATACACCACCACTAGGAGGAGATCACTACATGCACATTATACACCACCACTAGGGGGCGATCACTACATACACATTATACACCACCACTAGGGAGAGATCACTACATACACATTATACATCACCACTAGGGGGAGATCACTACATACACATTATACACCACCACTAGGAGGAGATCACTACATACAGGTTATACACCACCACTAGGAGGAGATCACTACATGCACATTATACACCACCACTAGGGGGCGATCACTACATACAGATTATACATCACCACTAGGAGGAGATCACTACATACAGGTTACACACCACCACTAGGAGGAGATCACTACATACACATTATACACCACCACTAGGGGGAGATCACTACATACACATTATACACCACCACTAGGAGGAGATCACTACATACACATTATACACCACCACTAGGAGGAGATCACTACATACAGATTATACACCACCACTAGGGGGAGATCACTACATACAGGTTACACACCACCACTAGGAGGGGATCACTACATACACAATATACACCACCACTAGGAGGAGATCACTACATACAGATTATACACCACCACTAGGAGGAGATGACTACATACAGATTATACACCACCACTAGGGGAAGATCACTACATACACATTATACATCACCACTAGGGGGAGATCACTACATACACATTATACACCACCACTAGGAGGAGATCACTACATACAGGTTATACACCACCACTAGGAGGACATCACTACATACTGATTATACACCACCACTAGGAGGAGATGACTACATACAGATTATACACCACCACTAGGAGGAGATCACTACATACAGATTATACACCACCACTAGGGGGAGATCACTACATACAGATTATACACCACCACTAGGGGGAGATCACTACATACAGATTATACACCACCACTAGGAGGAGATCACTACATATACATTATACATCACCACTAGGAGGAGATCACTACATACACATTATACACCACCACTAGGAGGAGATCACTACATACAGATTATACACCACCACTAGGGGGAGATCACTACATACACATTATACACCACCACTAGGGGGAGATCACTACATACACATTATACACTACCACTAGGAGGAGATCACTACATACAGATTATACACCACCACTAGGGGGAGATCACTACATACACATTATACACCACCACTAGGGGGAGATCACTACATACACATTATACACCACCACTAGGAGGAGATCACTACATACACATTATACACCACCACTAGGGGGAGATCACTACATACACATTATACACCACCACTAGGGGGAGATCACTACATACACATTATACACCACCACTAGGAGGAGATCACTACATACAGATTATACACCACCACTAGGGGGAGATCACTACATACAGATTATACACCACCACTAGGAGGAGATCACTACATACAGATTATACACCACCACTAGGAGGAGATCACTACATACACATTATACACCACCACTAGGGGGGAGATCACTACATACACATTATACACTACCACTAGGGGGAGATCACTACATACACATTATACACCACCACTAGGAGGAGATCACTACATACAGATTATACACCACCACTAGGGGGAGATCACTACATACACATTATCACCACCACTAGGAGGAGATCACTACATACAGATTATACACCACCACTAGGAGGACATCACTACATACAGATTATACATCACCACTAGGGGGGAGATCACTACATACACATTATACACCACCACTAGGGGGAGATCACTACATACACATTATACACCACCACTAGGAGGAGATCACTACATACAGATTATACACCACCACTAGGGGGAGATCACTACATACAGATTATACACCACCACTAGGAGGAGATCACTACATACACATTATACACCACCACTAGGAGGAGATCACTACATACACATTATACACCACCACTAGGGGGAGATCACTACATACACATTATACACCACCACTAGGAGGAGATCACTACATACAGATTATACACCACCACTAGGGGGAGATCACTACATACACATTATACACCACCACTAGGAGGAGATCACTACATACAGATTATACACCACCACTAGGAGGACATCACTACATACAGATTATACACCACCACTAGGAGGAGATCACTACATACAGATTATACACCACCACTAGGGGGAGATCACTACATACACATTATACACCACCACTAGGAGATCACTACATACAGATTATACACCACCACTAGGGGGAGATCACTACATACAGATTATACACCACCACTAGGAGGAGATCACTACATACAGATTATACACCACCACTAGGGGGAGATCACTACATACAGATTATACACCACCACTAGGGGGAGATCACTACATACAGATTATACACCACCACTAGGGGAAGATCACTACATACACATTATACACCACCACTAGGGGGAGATCACTACATACACATTATACACCACCACTAGGGGGAGATCACTACATACACATTATACACCACCACTAGGGGAAGATCACTACATACACATTATACACCACCACTAGGGGGAGATCACTACATACACATTATACACCACCACTAGGGGGAGATCACTACATACAGATTATACACCACCACTAGGGGAAGATCACTACATACACATTATACACCACCACTAGGGGGAGATCACTACATACACATTATACACCACCACTAGGGGGAGATCACTACATACACATTATACACCACCACTAGGGGGAGATCACTACATACACATTATACACCACCACTAGGGGGAGCTCACTACATACAGATTATACACCACCACTAGGAGGAGATCACTACATACAGATTATACACCACCACTAGGAGGAGATCACTACATACACATTATACACCACCACTAGGGGGAGATCACTACATACACATTATACACCACCACTAGGAGGAGATCACTACATGCACATTATACACCACCACTAGGAGGAGATCACTACATACAGATTATACACCACCACTAGGGGGAGATCACTACATACACATTATACACCACCACTAGGGGGAGATCACTACATACACATTATACACTACCACTAGGAGGAGATCACTACATACAGATTATACACCACCACTAGGGGGAGATCACTACATACACATTATACACCACCACTAGGGGGAGATCACTACATACACATTATACACCACCACTAGGGGGAGATCACTACATACACATTATACACCACCACTAGGAGGAGATCACTACATACACATTATACACCACCACTAGGGGGAGATCACTACATACACATTATACACCACCACTAGGGGGAGATCACTACATACACATTATACACCACCACTAGGAGGAGATCACTACATACACATTATACACCACCACTAGGGGGAGATCACTACATACACATTATACACCACCACTAGGGGGAGATCACTACATACACATTATACACCACCACTAGGGGGAGATCACTACATACACATTATACACCACCACTAGGAGGAGATCACTACATACACATTATACACCACCACTAGGGGGAGATCACTACATACACATTATACACCACCACTAGGGGGAGATCACTACATACACATTATACACCACCACTAGGAGGAGATCACTACATACACATTATACACCACCACTAGGAGGAGATCACTACATACACATTATACACCACCACTAGGAGGAGATCACTACATACACATTATACACCACCACTAGGGGGAGATCACTACATACACATTATACACCACCACTAGGGGGAGATCACTACATACACATTATACACCACCACTAGGAGGAGATCACTACATACACATTATACACCACCACTAGGGGGAGATCACTACATACACATTATACACCACCACTAGGAGGAGATCACTACATACAGATTATACACCACCACTAGGGGGAGATCACTACATACAGATTATACACCACCACTAGGAGGAGATCACTACATACAGATTATACACCACCACTAGGAGGAGATCACTACATACACATTATACACCACCACTAGGGGGGAGATCACTACATACACATTATACACCACCACTAGGGGGAGATCACTACATACACATTATACACCACCACTAGGAGGAGATCACTACATACAGATTATACACCACCACTAGGGGGAGATCACTACATACACATTATACACCACCACTAGGAGGAGATCACTACATACAGATTATACACCACCACTAGGAGGACATCACTACATACAGATTATACATCACCACTAGGGGGGAGATCACTACATACACATTATACACCACCACTAGGGGGAGATCACTACATACACATTATACACCACCACTAGGAGGAGATCACTACATACAGATTATACACCACCACTAGGGGGAGATCACTACATACAGATTATACACCACCACTAGGAGGAGATCACTACATACACATTATACACCACCACTAGGAGGAGATCACTACATACACATTATACACCACCACTAGGGGGAGATCACTACATACACATTATACACCACCACTAGGAGGAGATCACTACATACAGATTATACACCACCACTAGGGGGAGATCACTACATACACATTATACACCACCACTAGGAGGAGATCACTACATACAGATTATACACCACCACTAGGAGGACATCACTACATACAGATTATACACCACCACTAGGAGGAGATCACTACATACAGATTATACACCACCACTAGGGGGAGATCACTACATACACATTATACACCACCACTAGGAGATCACTACATACAGATTATACACCACCACTAGGGGGAGATCACTACATACAGATTATACACCACCACTAGGAGGAGATCACTACATACAGATTATACACCACCACTAGGGGGAGATCACTACATACAGATTATACACCACCACTAGGGGGAGATCACTACATACAGATTATACACCACCACTAGGGGAAGATCACTACATACACATTATACACCACCACTAGGGGGAGATCACTACATACACATTATACACCACCACTAGGGGGAGATCACTACATACACATTATACACCACCACTAGGGGGAGCTCACTACATACACATTATACACCACCACTAGGGGGAGATCACTACATACACATTATACACCACCACTAGGGGGAGATCACTACATACACATTATACACCACCACTAGGGGGAGCTCACTACATACACATTATACACCACCTCTAGGAGGAGATCACTACATACAGATTATACACCACCACTAGGAGGAGATCACTACATACACATTATACACCACCACTAGGAGGAGATCACTACATACACATTATACACCACCACTAGGGGGAGATCACTACATACACATTATACACCACCACTAGGAGGAGATCACTACATGCACATTATACACCACCACTAGGGGGCGATCACTACATACACATTATACACCACCACTAGGGAGAGATCACTACATACACATTATACATCACCACTAGGGGGAGATCACTACATACACATTATACACCACCACTAGGAGGAGATCACTACATACAGGTTATACACCACCACTAGGAGGAGATCACTACATGCACATTATACACCACCACTAGGGGGCGATCACTACATACAGATTATACATCACCACTAGGAGGAGATCACTACATACAGGTTACACACCACCACTAGGAGGAGATCACTACATACACATTATACACCACCACTAGGGGGAGATCACTACATACACATTATACACCACCACTAGGAGGAGATCACTACATACACATTATACACCACCACTAGGAGGAGATCACTACATACAGATTATACACCACCACTAGGGGGAGATCACTACATACAGGTTACACACCACCACTAGGAGGGGATCACTACATACACAATATACACCACCACTAGGAGGAGATCACTACATACAGATTATACACCACCACTAGGAGGAGATGACTACATACAGATTATACACCACCACTAGGGGAAGATCACTACATACACATTATACATCACCACTAGGGGGAGATCACTACATACACATTATACACCACCACTAGGAGGAGATCACTACATACAGGTTATACACCACCACTAGGAGGACATCACTACATACTGATTATACACCACCACTAGGAGGAGATGACTACATACAGATTATACACCACCACTAGGAGGAGATCACTACATACAGATTATACACCACCACTAGGGGGAGATCACTACATACAGATTATACACCACCACTAGGGGGAGATCACTACATACAGATTATACACCACCACTAGGAGGAGATCACTACATATACATTATACATCACCACTAGGAGGAGATCACTACATACACATTATACACCACCACTAGGAGGAGATCACTACATACAGATTATACACCACCACTAGGGGGAGATCACTACATACACATTATACACCACCACTAGGGGGAGATCACTACATACACATTATACACTACCACTAGGAGGAGATCACTACATACAGATTATACACCACCACTAGGGGGAGATCACTACATACACATTATACACCACCACTAGGGGGAGATCACTACATACACATTATACACCACCACTAGGAGGAGATCACTACATACACATTATACACCACCACTAGGGGGAGATCACTACATACACATTATACACCACCACTAGGGGGAGATCACTACATACACATTATACACCACCACTAGGAGGAGATCACTACATACAGATTATACACCACCACTAGGGGGAGATCACTACATACAGATTATACACCACCACTAGGAGGAGATCACTACATACAGATTATACACCACCACTAGGAGGAGATCACTACATACACATTATACACCACCACTAGGGGGGAGATCACTACATACACATTATACACCACCACTAGGGGGAGATCACTACATACACATTATACACCACCACTAGGAGGAGATCACTACATACAGATTATACACCACCACTAGGGGGAGATCACTACATACACATTATACACCACCACTAGGAGGAGATCACTACATACAGATTATACACCACCACTAGGAGGACATCACTACATACAGATTATACATCACCACTAGGGGGGAGATCACTACATACACATTATACACCACCACTAGGGGGAGATCACTACATACACATTATACACCACCACTAGGAGGAGATCACTACATACAGATTATACACCACCACTAGGGGGAGATCACTACATACAGATTATACACCACCACTAGGAGGAGATCACTACATACACATTATACACCACCACTAGGAGGAGATCACTACATACACATTATACACCACCACTAGGGGGAGATCACTACATACACATTATACACCACCACTAGGAGGAGATCACTACATACAGATTATACACCACCACTAGGGGGAGATCACTACATACACATTATACACCACCACTAGGAGGAGATCACTACATACAGATTATACACCACCACTAGGAGGACATCACTACATACAGATTATACACCACCACTAGGAGGAGATCACTACATACAGATTATACACCACCACTAGGGGGAGATCACTACATACACATTATACACCACCACTAGGAGATCACTACATACAGATTATACACCACCACTAGGGGGAGATCACTACATACAGATTATACACCACCACTAGGAGGAGATCACTACATACAGATTATACACCACCACTAGGGGGAGATCACTACATACAGATTATACACCACCACTAGGGGGAGATCACTACATACAGATTATACACCACCACTAGGGGAAGATCACTACATACACATTATACACCACCACTAGGGGGAGATCACTACATACACATTATACACCACCACTAGGGGGAGATCACTACATACACATTATACACCACCACTAGGGGAAGATCACTACATACACATTATACACCACCACTAGGAGGAGATCACTACATACACATTATACACCACCACTAGGGGGAGATCACTACATACAGATTATACACCACCACTAGGGGAAGATCACTACATACACATTATACACCACCACTAGGGGGAGATCACTACATACACATTATACACCACCACTAGGGGGAGATCACTACATACACATTATACACCACCACTAGGGGGAGATCACTACATACACATTATACACCACCACTAGGGGGAGCTCACTACATACAGATTATACACCACCACTAGGAGGAGATCACTACATACAGATTATACACCACCACTAGGAGGAGATCACTACATACACATTATACACCACCACTAGGGGGAGATCACTACATACACATTATACACCACCACTAGGAGGAGATCACTACATGCACATTATACACCACCACTAGGGGGCGATCACTGCATACACATTATACACCACCACTAGGAGGAGATCACTACATACACATTATACACCACCACTAGGGGGAGCTCACTACATACACATTATACACCACCTCTAGGAGGAGATCACTACATACAGATTATACACCACCACTAGGAGGAGATCACTACATACACATTATACACCACCACTAGGAGGAGATCACTACATACACATTATACACCACCACTAGGGGGAGATCACTACATACACATTATACACCACCACTAGGAGGAGATCACTACATGCACATTATACACCACCACTAGGGGGCGATCACTACATACACATTATACACCACCACTAGGGAGAGATCACTACATACACATTATACATCACCACTAGGGGGAGATCACTACATACACATTATACACCACCACTAGGAGGAGATCACTACATACAGGTTATACACCACCACTAGGAGGAGATCACTACATGCACATTATACACCACCACTAGGGGGCGATCACTACATACAGATTATACATCACCACTAGGAGGACATCACTACATACAGATTATATACCACCACTAGGAGGAGATCACTACATACACATTATACACCACCACTAGGGGGAGATCACTACATACAGATTATACACCACCACTAGGGGGAGATCACTACATACACATTATACACCACCACTAGGGGGAGATCACTACATACACATTATACACCACCACTAGGGGGAGATCACTACATACACATTATACACCACCACTAGGAGGAGATCACTACATACACATTATACACCACCACTAGGAGGAGATCACTACATACAGATTATACACCACCACTAGGGGGAGATCACTACATACAGGTTACACACCACCACTAGGAGGGGATCACTACATACACATTATACACCACCACTAGGAGGAGATCACTACATACTGATTATACACCACCACTAGGAGGAGATGACTACATACAGATTATACACCACCACTAGGAGGAGATGACTACATACAGATTATACACCACCACTAGGGGAAGATCACTACATACACATTATACATCACCACTAGGGGGAGATCACTACATACACATTATACACCACCACTAGGAGGAGATCACTACATACAGGTTATACACCACCACTAGGAGGACATCACTACATACTGATTATACACCACCACTAGGAGGAGATGACTACATACAGATTATACACCACCACTAGGAGGAGATCACTACATACAGATTATACACCACCACTAGGGGGAGATCACTACATACAGATTATACACCACCACTAGGGGGAGATCACTACATACAGATTATACACCACCACTAGGGGGAGATCACTGCATACAGATTATACACCACCACTAGGGGGAGATCACTACATACAGATTATACACCACCACTAGGGGGAGATCACTACATACACATTATACACCACCACTAGGGGGAGATCACTACATACACATTATACACCACCACTAGGGGGAGATCACTACATACACATTATACACCACCACTAGGGGGAGATCACTACATACAGATTATATACCACCACTAGGAGGAGATCACTACATACACATTATACACCACCACTAGGGGGAGATCACTACATACTGATTATACACCACCACTAGGAGGAGATGACTACATACAGATTATACACCACCATTAGGAGGAGATCACTACATACAGATTATACACCACCACTAGGGGGAGATCACTACATACAGATTATACACCACCACTAGGGGGAGATCACTACATACAGATTATACACCACCACTAGGGGTAGATCACTACATACAGATTATACACCACCACTAGGGGGAGATCACTACATACAGATTATACACCACCACTAGGAGGAGATCACTACATACTGATTATACACCACCACTAGGAGGAGATCACTACATACAGATTATACACCACCACTAGGGGGAGATCACTACATACAGATTATACACCACCACTAGGAGGAGATGACTACATACAGATTATACACCACCACTAGGGGGAGATCACTACATACAGATTATACACCACCACTAGGAGGAGATCACTACATACAGATTATACACCACCACTAGGGGGAGATCACTACATACAGATTATACACCACCACTATGAGGAGATCTCTACATACACATTATACACCACCACTAGGGGTAGATCACTACATACAGATTATACACCACCACTAGGGGGAGATCACTAAATACAGATTATACATCACCACTAGGGGGAGATCACTACATACAGATTATACATCACCACTAGGAGGAGAACACTACATACACATTATACAGCACCACTAGGGGGAGATCACTACATACAGATTATACACCACCACTAGGAGGAGCTCACTACATACAAATTATACACCACCACTAGGAGGAGATCACTACCTACAGATTATACACCACCACTAGGGGGAGATCACTACATACTGATTATACACCACCACTAGGAGGAGATCACTACATACTGATTATACACCACCACTAGGAGGAGATCACTACATACACATTATACACCACCACTAGGGGGAGACTACTACATACTGATTATACACCACCACTAGGAGGAGATCACTACATACAGATTATACACCACCACTAGGGGGAGATCACTACATACACATTATACACCACCACTAGGGGGAGATCACTACATTTAGATTATACACCACCACTAGGAGGAGATCACTACATACAGATTATACACCACCACTAGGGGGAGATCACTACATACAGATTATACATAACCACTAGGGGGAGATCACTACATACTGATTATACACCACCACTAGGGGGAGATCACTACATACAGATTATACATAACCACTAGGGGGAGATCACTACATACAGAGTATACACCACCACTAGGGGGAGATCACTACATACAGATTATACACCACCACTAGGAGGAGCTCACTACATACAGATTATACACCACCACTAGGGGGAGATCACTACATACACATTATACACCACCACTAGGAGGAGATCACTACATACAGATTATACACCACCACTAGGAGGAGATCACTACATACACATTATACACCACCACTAGGGGTAGATCACTACATACAGATTATACACCACCACTAGGAGGAAATCACTACATACACATTATACACCACCACTAGGGGGAGATCACTACATACAGATTATACACCACCACTAGGAGGAGATCACTACATACACATTATACACCAACACTAGGGGGAGATCACTACATACACATTATACACCACCACTAGGGGTAGATCACTACATACAGATTATACACCACCACTAGGAGGAAATCACAACATACACATTATACACCACCACTAGGGGGAGATCACTACATACAGATTATACACCACCACTAGGAGGAGATCACTACATACACATTATACACCAACACTAGGGGGAGATCACTACATACACATTATACACCACCACTAGGAGGAGATCACTACATACACATTATACACCACCACTAGGGGGAGATCACTACATACACATTATACACCACCACTAGGAGGAGATCACTACATACACATTATACACCAACACTAGGGGGAGATGACTACATACACATTATACACCACCACTAGGAGGAGATCACTAGATACACATTATACACCACCACTAAGAGGAGATCACTAGATACAGATTATACACCACCACTAGGGGGAGATCACTACATACAAATTATACACCACCACTAAGAGGAGATCACTAGATACAGATTATACACCACCACTAGGGGGAGATCACTACATACACATTATACACCACCACTAGGGGGAGATCACTATATACACATTATACACCACCACTAGGAGGAGATCACTACATACACATTATAAATCACCACTAGGAGGAGATCACTACATACACATTATACACCACCACTAGGAGGAGATCACTACATACAGATTATACCCCACCACTAGGGGGAGATCACTATATACTGATTATACACCACCACTAGGAGGAGATCACTACATACAGATTATACACCACCACTAGGGGGAGATCACTACATACACATTATACACCACCACTAGGGGGAGATCACTACATACAGATTATACAGCACCACTAGGGGGAGATCACTACATATAAATTATACACCACCACTAGGGGGAGATCACTACATACAGATTATACACCACCACTAGGAGGAGACCACTACATACTGATTAAACACCACCACTAGGAGGAGATCACTACATACTGATTATACACCACCACTAGGAGGAGATCACTACATACAGATTATACACCACCACTAGGAGGAGATCACTACATACAGATTATACAGCACCACTAGGGGGAGATCACTACATATAAATTATACACCACCACTAGGGGGAGATCACTACATACAGATTATACACCACCACTAGGAGGAGATCACTACATACAGATTATACACCACCACTAGGGGGAGATCACTACATACAGATTATACATCACCACTAGGGGGAGATCACTACATACACATTATACACCACCACTAGGGGGGGATCACTACATACAGATTATACATCACCACTAGGGGGAGATCACTACATACATATTACACACCACCACTAGGAGGAGCTCACTACATACAGATTATACACCACCACTAGGAGGAGATCACTACATACAGATTATACACCACCACTAGGGGGAGATCACTACATACAGATTATACACCACCACTAGGGGGAGATCACTACATACAGATTATACAACACCACTAGGAGGAGATCACTACATACAGATTACACACCACCACTAGGGGGAGATCACTACATACAGATTATACACCACCACTAGGGGGAGATCACTACATACAGATTATTCACCACCACTAGGGCGAGATCACTACATACAGATTATACACCACCACTAGGGGGAGATCACTACATACAGATTATACACCACCACTAGGGGGAAATCACTACATACAGATTATACACCACCACTAGGAGGAGATCACTGCATACACATTATACACCACCACTAGGAGGAGCTCACTACATACAGATTATACACCACCACTAGGGGGAGATCACTACATACAGATTATACACCACCACTAGGAGGAGATCACTACATACAGATTATACACCACCACTAGGGGGAGATCACTACATACAGATTATACACCACCACTAGGAGGAGATCACTACATACTGATTATACATCACCACTAGGGGGAGATCTCTACATACAGAATATACACCACCACTAGGGGATAATCACTACATACACATTATACACCACCACTTGGGGGAGATCACTACATACACATTATACATCTCCACTAGGGGGAGATCACTACATACACATTATACACCACCACTAGGGGGAGATCACTACATAAACATTATACACCACCACTAGGGGGAGATCACTACATACAGATTATACACCACCACTTGGGGGAGATCACTACATACACATTATACACCACCACTAGGGGGAGATCACTACATACAGATTATACACCACCACTAGGGGGAGATCACTACATACAGATTATACACCACCACTAGGGGGAGATCACTACATACAGATTATACACCACCACTAGGAGATCACTACATACAGATTATACACCACCACTAGGGGGAGATCACTACATGCACATTATACACCAACACTAGGGGGAGATCACTACATACAGATTATATATCACCACTAGGGGGAGATCACTACATACACATTATACACCACCACTAGGAGGAGATCACTACATACACATTATACACCACCACTAGGGGAAGATCACTACATACAGATTATACACCACCACTAGGGGGAGATCACTACATACACATTATACACCACCACTAGGGGAAGATCACTACATACACATTATACACCACCACTAGGGGGAGATCACTACATACACATTATACACCACCACTAGGAGGAGATCATTACATACACATTATACACCACCACTAGGAGGAGATCACTACATACACATTATACACCACCACTAGGGGGAGATCACTACATACAGATTATACACCACCACTAGGAGGAGATCACTACATACACATTATACACCACCACTAGGGGGAGATCACTACATACACATTATACACCACCACTAGGGGGAGATCACTACATACACATTATACACCACCACTAGGGGGAGATCACTACATACAGATTATACACCACCACTAGGAGGAGATCACTACATACACATTATACACCACCACTAGGGGGAGATCACTACATACACATTATACACCACCACTAGGGGGAGATCACTCCATACACATTATACACCACCACTAGGAGGAGATCACTACATACACATTATACACCTCCACTAGGGGGAGATCACTACATACACATTATACACCACCACTAGGAGGAGATCACTACATACAGATTATACACCACCACTAGGGGGAGATCACTACATACACATTATACACCACCACTAGGAGGAGATCACTACATACAGATTATACACCACCACTAGGGGGAGATCACTACATACACATTATACACCACCACTAGGGGGAGATCACTACATGCAGATTATACACCACCACTAGGAGGAGATCACTACATACACATTATACACCACCACTAGGGGGAGATCACTACATACAGATTATACACCACCACTAGGAGGAGATCACTACATACACATTATACACAACCACTAGGGGGAGATCACTACATACACATTATACACCACCACTAGGAGGAGATCACTACATACAGATTATACACCACCACTAGGAGGAGATCACTACATACACATTATACACCACCACTAGGGGGAGATCACTACATACACATTATACACCACCACTAGGGGGAGATCACTCCATACACATTATACACCACCACTAGGAGGAGATCACTACATACACATTATACACCTCCACTAGGGGGAGATCACTACATACACATTATACACCACCACTAGGAGGAGATCACTACATACAGATTATACACCACCACTAGGGGGAGATCACTACATACACATTATACACCACCACTAGGAGGAGATCACTACATACAGATTATACACCACCACTAGGGGGAGATCACTACATACACATTATACACCACCACTAGGGGGAGATCACTACATGCAGATTATACACCACCACTAGGAGGAGATCACTACATACACATTATACACCACCACTAGGGGGAGATCACTACATACAGATTATACACCACCACTAGGAGGAGATCACTACATACACATTATACACAACCACTAGGGGGAGATCACTACATACACATTATACACCACCACTAGGAGGAGATCACTACATACAGATTATACACCACCACTAGGAGGAGATCACTACATACACATTATACATCACCACTAGGAGGAGATCACTACATACACATTATACACCACCACTAGGGGGAGATCACTACATACACATTATACACCACCACTAGGAGGAGATCACTACATACACATTATACACCACCACTAGGGGGAGATCACTACATACAGATTATACACCACCACTAGGGGGAGATCACTACATACACATTATACACCACCACTAGGGGGAGATCACTGCATACAGATTATACACCACCACTAGGAGGAGATCACTACATACACATTATACACCACCACTAGGGGGAGATCACTACATACAGATTATACACCACCACTAGTAGGAGATCACTACATACATATTATACACCACCACTAGGAGGAGATCACTACATACACATTATACACCACCACTAGGAGGAGATCACTACATACACATTATACACCACCACTAGGGGGAGATCACTACATACAGATTATACACCACCACTAGGAGGAGATCACTACATACACATTATACACCACCACTAGGAGGAGATCACTACATACACATTATACACCACCACTAGGGGGAGATCACTACATACACATTATACACCACCACTAGGAGGAGATCACTACATACACATTATACACCACCACTAGGGGGAGATCACTACATACAGATTATACACCACCGCTAGGGGGAGATCACTACATACAGATTATACACCACCACTAGGGGGAGATCACTACATACACATTGTACACCACCACTAGGAGGAGATCACTACATACACATTATACACCACCACTAGGAGGAGATCACTACATACAGATTATACACCACCACTAGGGGGAGATCACTGCATACACATTATACACCACCACTAGGGGGAGATCACTACATACACATTATACACCACCACTAGGGGGAGCACACTACATACACATTATACACCACCACCATTTGGGGGAGATCACTACATACAGATTATACACCACCACTAGGGGGAGATCACTACATACACATTATACACCACCACTAGGGGGAGATCACTACATACACATTATACACCACCACTAGGGGGAGATCATTACATACACATTATACACCACCACTAGGGGGAGATCACTACATACAGATTATACACCACCACTAGGGGGAGATCACTACATACACATTATACATCACCACTAGGAGGAGATAACTACATACACATTATACACCACCACTAGGGGGAGATCACTACATATAGATTATACACCACCACTAGGGGGAGATCACTACATACACATTATACACCACCACTAGGGGGAGATCACTACATACACATTATACACCACCACTAGGGGGAGATCACTACATACAGATTATACACCACCACTAGGGGGGGATCACTACATACACATTATACACCACCACTAGGAGGAGATCACTACATACACATTATACACCACCACTAGGAGGAGATCACTACATACACATTATACACCACCACTAGGATGAGCTCACTACATACAGATTATACACCACCACTAGGAGGAGATCACTACATACACATTATACACCACCACTAGGAGGAGATCACTACATACAGATTATACATCACCACTAGGGGGAGATCACTACATACACATTATACACCACCACTAGGGGGAGATCACTACATACAGATTATACACCACCACTAGGGGGAGATCACTACATACAGATTATACACCACCACTAGGAGGAGATCACTACATACACATTATACACCACCACTAGGAGGAGATCACTACATACAGATTATACATCACCACTAGGGGGAGATCACTACATACACATTATACACCACCACTAGGGGGAGATCACTACATACAGATTATACACCACCACTAGGAGGAGATCACTACATACAGATTATACACCACCACTAGGGGGAGATCACTACATAAACATTATACACCACCACTAGGGGGAGATCACTACATACAGATTATACACCACCACTAGGGGGAGATCACTACATACAGATTATACACCACCACTAGGAGATCACTACATACAGATTATACACCACCACTTGGGGGAGATCACTACATACACATTATACACCACCACTAGGGGGAGATCACTACATACAGATTATACACCACCACTAGGGGGAGATCACTACATACAGATTATACACCACCACTAGGGGGAGATCACTACATACAGATTATACACCACCACTAGGAGATCACTACATACAGATTATACACCACCACTAGGGGGAGATCACTACATGCACATTATACACCAACACTAGGGGGAGATCACTACATACAGATTATATATCACTACTAGGGGGAGATCACTACATACACATTATACACCACCACTAGGAGGAGATCACTACATACACATTATACACCACCACTAGGGGAAGATCACTACATACAGATTATACACCACCACTAGGGGGAGATCACTACATACACATTATACACCACCACTAGGGGAAGATCACTACATACACATTATACACCACCACTAGGGGGAGATCACTACATACACATTATACACCACCACTAGGAGGAGATCATTACATACACATTATACACCACCACTAGGAGGAGATCACTACATACACATTATACACCACCACTAGGGGGAGATCACTACATACAGATTATACACCACCACTAGGAGGAGATCACTACATACACATTATACACCACCACTAGGGGGAGATCACTACATACACATTATACACCACCACTAGGGGGAGATCACTACATACACATTATACACCACCACTAGGGGGAGATCACTACATACAGATTATACACCACCACTAGGAGGAGATCACTACATACACATTATACACCACCACTAGGGGGAGATCACTACATACACATTATACACCACCACTAGGGGGAGATCACTCCATACACATTATACACCACCACTAGGAGGAGATCACTACATACACATTATACACCTCCACTAGGGGGAGATCACTACATACACATTATACACCACCACTAGGAGGAGATCACTACATACAGATTATACACCACCACTAGGGGGAGATCACTACATACACATTATACACCACCACTAGGAGGAGATCACTACATACAGATTATACACCACCACTAGGGGGAGATCACTACATACACATTATACACCACCACTAGGGGGAGATCACTACATGCAGATTATACACCACCACTAGGAGGAGATCACTACATACACATTATACACCACCACTAGGGGGAGATCACTACATACAGATTATACACCACCACTAGGAGGAGATCACTACATACACATTATACACAACCACTAGGGGGAGATCACTACATACACATTATACACCACCACTAGGAGGAGATCACTACATACAGATTATACACCACCACTAGGAGGAGATCACTACATACACATTATACATCACCACTAGGGGGAGATCACTACATACACATTATACACCACCACTAGGGGGAGATCACTACATACACATTATACACCACCACTAGGGGGAGATCACTACATACACATTATACACCACCACTAGGGGGAGCTCACTACATACACATTATACACCACCACTAGGAGGAGATCACTACATACAGATTATACATCACCACTAGGAGGAGATCACTACATACACATTATACACCACCACTAGGGGGAGATCACTACATACACATTATACACCACCACTAGGAGGAGATCACTACATACACATTATACACCACCACTAGGGGGAGATCACTACATACAGATTATACACCACCACTAGGGGGAGATCACTACATACACATTATACACCACCACTAGGGGGAGATCACTGCATACAGATTATACACCACCACTAGGAGGAGATCACTACATACACATTATACACCACCACTAGGGGGAGATCACTACATACAGATTATACACCACCACTAGTAGGAGATCACTACATACATATTATACACCACCACTAGGAGGAGATCACTACATACACATTATACACCACCACTAGGAGGAGATCACTACATACACATTATACACCACCACTAGGGGGAGATCACTACATACAGATTATACACCACCACTAGGAGGAGATCACTACATACACATTATACACCACCACTAGGAGGAGATCACTACATACACATTATACACCACCACTAGGGGGAGATCACTACATACACATTATACACCACCACTAGGAGGAGATCACTACATACACATTATACACCACCACTAGGGGGAGATCACTACATACAGATTATACACCACCGCTAGGGGGAGATCACTACATACAGATTATACACCACCACTAGGGGGAGATCCCTACATACACATTATACACCACCACTAGGAGGAGATCACTACATACAGATTATACACCACCACTAGGGGGAGATCACTGCATACACATTATACACCACCACTAGGGGGAGATCACTACATACACATTATACACCACCACTAGGAGGAGATCACTACATACAGATTATACACCACCACTAGGGGGAGATCACTGCATACACATTATACACCACCACTAGGGGGAGATCACTACATACACATTATACACCACCACTAGGGGGAGCACACTACATACACATTATACACCACCACCATTTGGGGGAGATCACTACATACAGATTATACACCACCACTAGGGGGAGATCACTACATACACATTATACACCACCACTAGGGGGAGATCACTACATACACATTATACACCACCACTAGGGGGAGATCATTACATACACATTATACACCACCACTAGGGGGAGATCACTACATACAGATTATACACCACCACTAGGGGGAGATCACTACATACACATTATACATCACCACTAGGAGGAGATAACTACATACACATTATACACCACCACTAGGGGGAGATCACTACATATAGATTATACACCACCACTAGGGGGAGATCACTACATACACATTATACACCACCACTAGGGGGAGATCACTACATACACATTATACACCACCACTAGGGGGAGATCACTACATACAGATTATACACCACCACTAGGGGGGGATCACTACATACACATTATACACCACCACTAGGAGGAGATCACTACATACACATTATACACCACCACTAGGAGGAGATCACTACATACACATTATACACCACCACTAGGAGGAGCTCACTACATACAGATTATACACCACCACTAGGAGGAGATCACTACATACACATTATACACCACCACTAGGAGGAGATCACTACATACAGATTATACATCACCACTAGGGGGAGATCACTACATACACATTATACACCACCACTAGGGGGAGATCACTACATACAGATTATACACCACCACTAGGGGGAGATCACTACATACAGATTATACACCACCACTAGGAGGAGATCACTACATACACATTATACACCACCACTAGGAGGAGATCACTACATACAGATTATACATCACCACTAGGGGGAGATCACTACATACACATTATACACCACCACTAGGGGGAGATCACTACATACAGATTATACACCACCACTAGGAGGAGATCACTACATACAGATTATACACCACCACTAGGGGGAGATCACTGCATACACATTATACACCACCACTAGGGGGAGATAACTACATACACATTATACACCACCACTAGGGGGAGCACACTACATACACATTATACACCACCACCATTTGGGGGAGATCACTACATACAGATTATACACCACCACTAGGGGGAGATCACTACATACACATTATACACCACCACTAGGGGGAGATCACTACATACACATTATACACCACCACTAGGGGGAGATCATTACATACACATTATACACCACCACTAGGGGGAGATCACTACATACAGATTATACACCACCACTAGGGGGAAATCACTACATACACATTATACATCACCACTAGGAGGAGATAACTACATACACATTATACACCACCACTAGGGGGAGATCACTACATATAGATTATACACCACCACTAGGAGGAGATCACTACATACACATTATACACCACCACTAGGAGGAGATCACTACATACACATTATACACCACCACTAGGAGGAGATCACTACATACAGATTATACACCACCACTAGGAGGAGATCACTACATACAGATTATACACCACCACTAGGAGGAGATCACTACATACAGATTATACACCACCACTAGGGGGAGATCACTACATACACATTATACACCACCACTAGGAGGAGATCACTACATACACATTATACACCACCACTAGGGGGAGATCACTACATACACATTATACACCACCACTAGGGGGAGATCACTACATACACATTATACACCACCACTAGGAGGAGATCACTACATACACATTATACACCACCACTAGGAGGAGATCACTATATACACATTATACACCACCACTAGGAGGAGATCACTACATACACATTATACACCACCACTAGGGGGAGATCACTATATACACATTATACACCACCACTAGGGGGAGATCACTACATACACATTATACACCACCACTAGGAGGAGATCACTATATACACATTATACACCACCACTAGGAGGAGATCACTACATACACATTATACACCACCACTAGGAGGAGATCACTACATACATATTATACACCACCACTAGGAGGAGATCACTACATACACATTATACACCACCACTAGGGGGAGATCACTACATACAGATTATACACCACCACTAGGAGGAGATCACTACATACACATTATACACCACCACTAGGGGGAGATCACTACATACACATTATACACCACCACTAGGGGGAGATCACTATATACACATTATACACCACCACTAGGAGGAGATCACTATATACACATTATACACCACCACTAGGAGGAGATCACTATATACACATTATACACCACCACTAGGGGGAGATCACTACATACACATTATACACCACCACTAGGAGGAGATCACTATATACACATTATACACCACCACTAGGAGGAGATCACTACATACACATTATACACCACCACTAGGAGGAGATCACTACATACACATTATACACCACCACTAGGGGGAGATCACTACATACAGATTATACACCACCACTAGGAGGAGATCACTACATACACATTATACACCACCACTAGGGGGAGATCACTACATACACATTATACACCACCACTAGGGGGAGATCACTACATACACATTATACACCACCACTAGGAGGAGATCACTACATACACATTATACACCACCACTAGGAGGAGATCACTACATACACATTATACACCACCACTAGGGGGAGATCACTACATACACATTATACACCACCACTAGGGGGAGATCACTACATACACATTATACACCACCACTAGGGGGAGATCACTACATATAGATTATACACCACCACTAGGGGGAGATCACTACATATAGATTATACACCACCACTAGTGTGTACGGGATTACAATGTTTGCAGTAAACTCCTGAGCTCCCCTTAGTGGCAGCACTATGTAATAATTTCTATGACTGTTCTGATGATTTAGACTTCAGGATCATGAAAAACAGAAAATCCCAGAAACCTTCATTATGAAACGATTCTCTGCAGGTATCACGGGGCACAGACACCTCATTCCCTGCACTGTGGTGCCTCGCACCTAGGGGGCAGTGTACAGGGAGGGCTTCATCATGTAACATTATACACAGGGGACGGAGTGATGGGATTGCGAGTTGGAGGCAGCAGATTATTGCTCTGCACACAGTGTCCTCTGCAGAGCATCGCTCTAGACCTCACAGGACAATGGTCTGCAGGCTGAGGGGTCCCTGAGTTAGGGGGTTCTCAATGTGACAACGTGTGGGGGGGTCGGGGAGGGGGGGGGGGTGGGGAGGCTGCAGAATGAATGTGCACACACAGGGGGCAGTGCCAGTCCTGCGGAAGGTCCTTCCTGGGGACATGTAGATTGGGGGGTCCTCATTGTAACCTGGGTCCATGCACAGGGAGGCGACCCCCCTCATACTGGGGTGACTCGGTCACATTATGGGGCGCAGAGTATTTTGGGGGAAGTAGTGAGATGACCTCGTGTGCGATCGAAGGCTGAAGGGTATAGTAGAATCAGTAGAGGGGAAGGAGCCTGGTGCACAGCAGCACAGAGGATGTCAGGAGAGGAAGGAGCGTGGTGCACAGCAGCACAGAGGATGTCAGGAGAGAAGGGGAAGGAGCCTGGTGCACAGCAGCACAGAGGATGTCAGGAGAGGAGGGGAAGGAGCCTGGTGCACAGCAGCACAGAGGATGTCAGGAGAGAAGGGGAAGGAGCCTGGTGCACAGCATCACAGAGGATGTCAGGAGAGGAGGGGAAGGAGCCTGGTGCACAGCAGCACAGAGGATGTCAGGAGAGAAGGGGAAGGAGCCTGGTGCACAGCAGCACAGAGGATGTCAGGAGAGGAGGGGAAGGAGCCTGGTGCACAGCAGCACAGAGGATGTCAGGAGAGGAGGGGAAGGAGCCTGGTGCACAGCAGCACAGAGGATGTCAGGAGAGAAGGGGAAGGAGCCTGGTGCACAGCAGCACAGAGGATGTCAGGAGAGGAGGGGAAGGAGCCTGGTGCACAGCAGCACAGAGGATGTCAGGAGAGGAGGGGAAGGAGCCTGGTGCACAGCAGCACAGAGGATGTCAGGAGAGAAGGGGAAGGAGCCTGGTGCACAGCAGCACAGAGGATGTCAGGAGAGAAGGGGAAGGAGCCTGGTGCACAGCAGCACAGAGGATGTCAGGAGAGGAGGGGAAGGAGCCTGGTGCACAGCAGCACAGAGGATGTCAGGAGAGGAGGGGAAGGAGCCTGGTGCACAGCAGCACAGAGGATGTCAGGAGAGGAGGGGAAGGAGCCTGGTGCACAGCAGCACAGAGGATGTCAGGAGAGGAGGGGAAGGAGCCTGGTGCACAGCAGCACAGAGGATGTCAGGAGAGAAGGGGAAGGAGCCTGGTGCACAGCAGCACAGAGGATGTCAGGAGAGGAGGGGAAGGAGCCTGGTGCACAGCAGCACAGAGGATGTCAGGAGAGGAGGGGAAGGAGCACAGCAGCACAGAGGATGTCAGGAGAGGAGGGGAAGGAGCACAGCAGCACAGAGGATGTCAGGAGAGGAGGGGAAGGAGCACAGCAGCACAGAGGATGTCAGGAGAGGAGGGGAAGGAGCCTGGTGCACAGCAGCACAGAGGATGTCAGGAGAGGAGGGGAAGGAGCACAGCAGCACAGAGGATGTCAGGAGAGGAGGGGAAGGAGCACAGCAGCACAGAGGATGTCAGGAGAGGAGGGGAAGGAGCCTGGTGCACAGCAGCACAGAGGATGTCAGGAGAGAAGGGGAAGGAGCCTGGTGCACAGCAGCACAGAGGATGTCAGGAGAGGAGGGGAAGGAGCCTGGTGTACAGCAGCACAGAGGATGTCAGGAGAGGAGGGGAAGGAGCCTGGTGCACAGCAGCACACAGGATGTCAGGAGAGGAGGAGAAGGAGCCTGGTGCACAGCAGCACAGAGGATGTCAGGAGAGGAGGGGAAGGAGCCTGGTGCACAGCAGCACAGAGGATGTCAGGAGATGAGGGGAAGGAGCCTGGTGCACAGCAGCACAGAGGATGTCAGGAGAGGAGGGGAAGGAGCCTGGTGCACAGCAGCACAGAGGATGTCAGGGAGGAGGGGAAGGAGCCTGGTGCACAGCAGCACAGAGGATGTCAGGAGAGGAGGGGAAGGAGCCTGGTGCACAGCAGCACAGAGGATGTCAGGAGAGGAGGGGAAGGAGCGTGTTGCACAGCAGCACAGAGGATGTCAGGAGAGGAGGGGAAGGAGCCTGGTGCACAGCAGTACAGAGGATGTCAGGAGAGGAGGGGTACTGTCCCCTTGGGTGTCTTCGGTGGCAGCTTCTCCTCTCAGATTTGGGGAGGGGGTGGAGGGAGCCTCCAGTCTGTTCTCTCAGGAGACGAGCAGCAGATGATGCGGGAGGCTCCTGCACTACATCTGTGTCATAGTGGATGAAGCAGAGCTGTGTGCATGCAGGACCCGCACTGTAACAATGTCACCGCCATGTCCGTGCTCTGATGTCATTGTGATGTAATGGGGACGATTCTACGGGGCAATTAAACAGAAAACACTGACACACACACACATATATATACTATATACTGCCTCCTGCAAGTGCAACAAAATATTGTATTACCCTCTGATTCTCTGTCTCTTCCTGTAAAATACGTAGTAACACACAGTGCTGCCTCCCTGCCTCTCTATAAATAATGTAGGTACAGATAGTGCTGCCTCCCTGCCTCTCTATAAATAATGTAGGTACAGATAGTGCTGCCTCCCTGCCTCTCTATAAATAATGTAGGTACAGATAGTGCTGCCTCCCTGCCTCTCTATAAATAATGAAGGTACAGATAGTGCTGACTCCCTGTATCTCTATAAATAATTTAGGTACAGATAGTGCTGACTCCCTGTCTCTCTATAAATAATGTCGGTACAGATAGTGCCGCCTCCCTGTCTCTCTAGAAATAACGTAGGTACAGATAGTGCTGCCTCCCTGTCTCTCTCTATAAATAATGTAGGTACAGATAGTACTGCCTCCCCGTCTCTCTATAAATAATGTAGGAACAGATACTACTGCCTCCCTGTCTCGCTCTATTAATTATGTAGGTACAGATAGTACTGCCTCCCTGTGTCTCTCTTTAAATTATGTAGGTACAGATAGTGCTGCCTCCCTGTCTCTCTCTATAAATGATGCAGGTACAGATAGTGCTGCCTCCCTGTCTCTCTCTATAAATTATGTAGGCACAGATAGTACTGCCTCCATGTCTCTCTATAAATAATGTAGGTACAGATTCTACTGCCTCCCTGTCTCTCTCTATAAATTATCTAGGTACAGATAGTACTGCTTTCCTGCCTCTCTCTATAAATAATGTAGGTACAGATAGTGCTGCCTTCCTCTCTCTCTCTATAAATTATGTAGGTACAGATAGTGCTGCCTCCCTCTCTCTCTATAAGTTATGTAGGAACAGATAGTACTGCCTCCCTGTGTCTTTCTATAAATTATGTAGGTACAGATAGTGCTGCCTCCCTGTCTCTCTCTATAAATTATGTAGGTACAGATAGTGCTGCCTCCCTGTCTCTCTCTATAAATTATGTAGGCACAGATAGTACTGCCTCCATGTCTCTCTATAAATAATGTAGGTACAGATTCTACTGCCTCCCTGTCTCTCTCTATAAATTATCTAGGTACAGATAGTACTGCTTTCCTGCCTCTCTCTATAAATAATGTAGGTACAGATAGTGCTGCCTTCCTCTCTCTCTCTATAAATTATGTAGGTACAGATAGTGCTGCCTCCCTCTCTCTCTATAAGTTATGTAGGAACAGATAGTACTGCCTCCCTGTGTCTTTCTATAAATTATGTAGGTACAGATAGTGCTGCCTCCCTGTCTCTCTCTCTATAAATGATGCAGGTACAGATAGTGCTGCCTCCCTCTATAAATGATGTAGGTACAGATAATGCTGCCTTCCTGCCTCTCTCTATAAATGATGTAGGTACAGATAGTGCTGCCTCCCTGTATCTCTATAAATAATGTAGGTACAGATAGTGCTGCCTCCCTGTCTCTCTCTATAAATAATGTAGGTACAGATAGTACTGCCTCCATGTCTCTCTATAAATAATGTTGGTACAGATTCTACTGCCTCCCTGTCTCTCTCTATAAATTATCTAGGTACAGATAGTACTGCCTTCCTGCCTCTCTCTATAAATAATGTAGGTACAGATAGTACTGCCTCCCTGTGTCTTTCTATAAATTATGTAGGTACAGATAGTGCTGCCTCCCTGTCTCTCTCTATAAATTATGTAGGTACAGATAGTACTGCCTCCCCGTGTCTCTATAATTAATGTAGGAACAGATAGTACTGCCTCCATGTCTCTCTATAAATAATGTAGGTACAGATACTACTGCCTCCCCGTCTCTCTATAAATTATGTAGGTACAGATAGTACTGCCATCCTGCCTCTCTCTATAAATGATATAGGTACAGATAGTGCTGCCTCCCTTCCTCTCTCTATAAATAATGTAGGAACAGATAGCGCTGCCTCCCCTTCTCTCTATAAATAATGTAGGAACAGATAGCGCTGCCTCCCCTTCTCTCTATAAATAATGTAGGTACAGATAGCGCTGCCTCCCCTTCTCTCTATAAATAATGTAGGTACAGATAGTACTGCCTCCCCTTCTCACTATAAATAATGTAGGTACAGATAGTAATGCCTCCATGTCTTTCTATAAAAAATGTAGGTACAGACAGTGCGGCCTCCCTGCTTCTCTATAAATCCTGTAGGTACAGATATTGCTGCCTTTCTGCCTCTCTTTATGAATGGTGTAGGAACAGATAGTGCTGTCTCCCTGTCTCTCTCTATAAATGATTTAGGTACAGATAGTGCTGTCTCCCTGTCTCTCTCTATAAATTATGTAGATACAGATAGTGCTGCCTCCCTGTCTCTCTCTATAAATGATGTAGGTACAGATAGTGCTGCCTCCCTGTCTCTCTCTATAAATGATGTAGGTACAGATAGTGCTGCATCCCTGTCTCTCTCTATAAATGATGTAGGTATAGATAGTGCTGCCTCCCTGCCTCTCTGTATAAATAATGTAGGTACAGACAGTGCGGCCTCCCTGCTTCTCTATAAATCCTGTAGGTACAGATATTGCTGCCTTTCTGCCTCTCTTTATGAATGATGTAGGTACAGATAGTGCTGTCTCCCTTTCTCTCTCTATAAATGATGTAGGTACAGATAGTGCTGTCTCCCTGTCTCTCTCTATAAATGATGTAGGTACAGATAGTGCTGTCTCCCTGTCTCTCTCTATAAATGATGTAGGTACAGATAGTGCTGCCTCCCTGTCTCTCTCTATAAATCATGTAGGTACAGATAGTGCTGCCTCCCTGTCTCTCTCTATAAATGATGTACGTACAGATAGTGCTGCCTCCCTGTCTCTCTCTATAAATGATGTACGTACAGATAGTGCTGCCTCCCTGTCTCTCTCTATAAACCATGTAGGTACAGATAGTGCTGCCTCCCTTTTTCTCCCTGTAAATGATATACATGTCTCTTTTTCTTCCCCCAGGATAAAGGTGCAGTAGTCCTCCTCTGGGTCCTCTATGTCTCCCCCGTTCCAGCTCCTTGTCTTGCCTGGTCTTTTCTCGTGGTTTCTTGGCCACCCTGTCCCATTCTCCTGCAATTCCTGAAGAAGTGACTCGTCAATCTCTCTCCTCCGGTGGATGCAGTAGAGCCCATGGCGACCCTCCTCTGGACGCTGCTCGTGCTTCCTGTGTTCGGCACCGAGAAAGGCACCAAGATCCCAAGACCAGAGATCCGGGTGGAGGGTGACCTGGTCATAGGGGGTCTCTTCCCCGTCCATGAGAAGGGGGGCCCTGGATCTGAGTGTGGGCGCATGAATGAACATCGGGGGATGCAGCGACTGGAGGCCATGCTCTTTGCTTTAGACTCCATTAACAAGGACCCAACAATCCTCCCAGGACTCAAGCTGGGGGCCCACATACTGGACACCTGCTCTAAAGACACCTACGCCCTGGAGCAAGCCCTGGAGCTGGTGCGCGGCTCCTTAACTCGTGGTGATGGACCTCAGTACCTCTGCCCAGATGGATCCTACGCTATCCATGGGGAGACCCTCACAGCGATCAGCGGAGTCATCGGAGGGTCTTATAGTGATGTCTCTATACAGGTAAATGTACCCCCAACTTATGGACATGAGGGCAGGGGGTATTTATTATTGGTTTTCCTGGGATTTTTCACTGCCAAAAAGTCTTACAGGACAATTTCCACCTCATCATTAACCTGGTGTAAAGAGACCTAGGACTTATACAACAAGTCTTGGAAAAAGTCCCTGCTGGTGAATGTGCTGGGACATTTTATGCATTTTGAGACTTTTTTGGGACTTTATTTAAAAAATCCCACAGAGAAAATAAACCATAAGACATAGATCTGTCCCGAGGAGCCTAAAGCTAAACAACCCCCGAGGCCTCCGTCAAACACACCTCATTGGGTCACATTTATCAGAACCAGTGTAGTCTGTACTATGTGCAGTTGCCCGTGGAGTGTGCAGGGGGCGCCAGATTACTGAATAATGGGGTGTAGTCTTCTGGTGCCCCCTGCATGTACAAGCCGTTTCCACATTCTTTTCACTTCAATGTGGACAAGTGACACCTTAATGGGGTCCTAAGAGGGAGATCTCAGATAATAATTGGTGTTGTCATTGAGGGGCTTCGTCCATGGGAGCCATAGTAGAGGGTGGATATAAAGGTGTGGTCAGATTGTGGACAATCACTGGTGTTACAGGAGCAGGACACTCTATGATTGGTCAGAAATCCTACAGGTAACGGTAGACAACCTTGTAGATAAGGAGATACCCCTTGGGTTCTGCTCCATTATCTTCTATGGCTCAGCATAACCTCACAATGTGAGTGAGCATCCGGCGGCACAGTAAGAGAATCTCTCACACACGCCGGCTACATTGCTCAGAAATGAAAACAATTACTGAGAAATCCGCTTCCCTATCGATGGCTCCATTAGGGTTTGGACCCACCTTGGAGTTGTGTATGTGCCGTATATAATCGGGAACATCTAGGAAGAGGAAGACCTCATATTCCATCCATATAAGACCAAGCTCATCATTACAGTGTAACATGGGTGATTATTGTGCACCGACGATCCTCAAGGGCTCGGCTCAGGGATCACATCACATAATGGTACAGGACCCATAAAATATTGGCCCTTGTATGGTCCAGGAGGCGGACACCCAGTCCCCTATGGCTCCATTATCTACCATAGCTTTCTGTTGCTGACCCATGGGGATACAGGGCACCAAGTCCTGGACATGTGCCACAGATTCCCGGTGGTGGAGAAGCCTCTACCATGAACACAAGAAGTGTCATATGACCACTCCATTCCCAATCATCTAAAGGCAGCTTACCCTTCTCTGTAGCATGATGACAGTACTGGTGGGTCTTTATGTATGTGATCACGAGCTCAGGGGCAATGGGCTTAGGAGAAGCACCATGTGGCTAGGCTAATAGATGAGAAGTTCTGTGGAAGCCTGAACTTCAGGATACACCACTACAAAGGTTTATGCCTTGGGGACAACCCACATTTACATCTCACAAAACATGTGTCAGGAATTCAATCTCATGTCTGACCCCCAGACCCTGGTTGGCTTCATATCAACAGAGATCCTTTCACATGGCACATAGAAGTGATGAGAGATTCTATGCCTATTGACTGAGTCTTATCTCTGCCCTTGTGTTACACCCTGTGACCTTTCATTCCCACAGGTCGCCAACCTCTTGAGACTCTTCCAGATCCCGCAGATCAGTTACGCCTCTACAAGTGCCAAGCTGAGTGATAAGACCCGCTACGACTTCTTTGCCCGCACTGTGCCTCCTGACTTCTACCAAGCCAAGGCCATGGCAGAGATCCTGCGCTTCTTCAACTGGACCTATGTGTCCACCGTGGCATCTGAAGGGGATTATGGTGAGACTGGCATCGAAGCCTTTGAGCAGGAGGCCAGGGCTCGTAACATTTGCATCGCAACCTCTGAAAAGGTTGGGCGCTCCATGAACAAGAAGACCTTTGCTAGTGTCATCAAAGCCCTTCAGCAGAAGCCTAGTGCCAAGGTGGTCGTACTCTTCACCAAAATTGAGGATGCCCGGGAACTTCTGGCCGCTGCCCAGCAACTCAATGTTTCCTTCATGTGGGTGGCAAGTGATGGTTGGGGAGCGCTGGAGAGTGTGGTGTTGGGCAGTGAGGAAGTCGCTGAAGGAGCCATTACCATTGAGCTGGCATCTTACCCACTGTTTGAGTTCTCCAGGTACTTCCAGTCTTTACATCCCTCCAAGAACACTCGAAATCCATTCTTTAGAGAATTTTGGGAGAATAAGTTTCATTGCTGGCTCAATTCTTCTGACTGTGCTAAACATTCGCTGCAAGATGTCAAATTTGAGCAAGAGTCCAAAATCATGTTTGTGGTAAACGCTGTATATGCCATGGCACACGCACTGCACAACATGTACCAGAATTTCTGCCCAAATACCAGCAGCCTCTGCCCCGCAATGAACCCGATCAATGGACGTCGCTTTTACCGGGACTACATCCTGAATGTCAAGTTTGATGGTGAGTAGCTTCTACCATACATTAGCGACGTGTCTATTGGTCATAGATGTTTACATTTCGCTGCTTGTAGATGATCTGTCTAAATCCGGATCAGAACTCTCATCATCCACGTGTTCCACCTAATTACCAGATCTGATCCTCATTATCAATTGCAATGTAAATTCTTAATCATTTTTCATTCCCCTGCAGCTCCATTCCCTCCCCCGGACACTCAGAGCATTGTCAGATTCGACAAGTTTGGTGATGGAATTGGCCGTTACAACATTTTCTGCTTTGAAAAATCGAATTCCCAGTATCGATACCAGAAGGTTGGCTACTGGGCTGAGGAACTGACTCTCAATACCAGCCTCATCTCATGGGCACGAAGCTCTGTACCGGTGTCTCAGTGCAGTGACCCCTGCAAGAAGAATGAGGTGAAGAGCATGCAGCCTGGAGATGTTTGTTGTTGGATCTGCATACCCTGCCAGCCCCACGAGTACCTCCTGGATGAGTTCACTTGTAAAGACTGTGGTCTGGGGTATTGGCCCAATGTGGACCTTAAGGACTGTTTTGAGCTTCCTCAAGAGTACATCCGCTGGAGTGACGCCTGGGCTCTGGGACCTGTCTGCCTCTCCTGCCTCGGTCTACTGTCCACCCTGTTTGTCATTTGGGTGTTTGTTCAGAACAATAACACACCTATTGTGAAGGCCTCAGGACGTGAGCTCTGCTACATCCTCCTGATAGGAGTACTGCTCTGCTATGCCATGACCTTTATCTTTATTGCCAAACCATCCACTGGTGTTTGCACTCTCCGTCGCCTTGGACTTGGCACATCCTTTGCTATTTGCTATTCGGCATTATTAACCAAGACCAACCGTATTGCCCGTATCTTTAATGGTGCCCGTGATGGAGTCCAGAGACCTCGGTTTATAAGTCCGGCCTCCCAAGTTGGGATTTGCATGGTTCTCATCTCCTGCCAGCTCCTTGTAGTGTTGATATGGCTCCTTCTGGAGCCAGCCGGGACTCGTAAGGACACTGCCCCCGATAAACGATATGTGGTGACTCTGAAGTGTAACAGTGGAGATGGCAGCATGCTGGTGTCCCTCTCATACAACGTCCTGCTGGTTCTGCTCTGCACCCTCTACGCGTTCAAGACGAGGAAGTGTCCTGAGAACTTCAATGAAGCCAAATTCATAGGATTCACCATGTACACCACCTGCATCATCTGGCTCGCGTTCCTGCCCATCTTCTATGTCACCTCCAGTGACTACCGGGTAAGAAGAGCTGGGTGGGCTCATACACATGGCAGGGAATGACGCCACATTGACAAGGACAACTACCCAATGGTCACCATAAGAAACTCCTACTGAGGGCATCACACGTTAGGGAGAAAGTGCACAGTCCGACAAAAGTGCAGCACGACCCTTAGTAATGATCCCCAAAGAGTTCTGCCATTATTACATGTTGCTTAGACTCAGATCCCTCTAATGTCCACGTGACCTGTAGCATCCCCTTTGCTATTTGCATTTTTAGACAATGAGGATAATGAGATTTAAATCATATTGACACAAAGCATCTTCACACCTTCTTCCCTTGGTTCCAGGTTCAGACCACCACCCTGTGTGTGTCGGTCAGTCTCAGCGGCTCCGTGGTCTTAGGATGTCTCTTTACTCCCAAGCTCCATGTAATCATGTTCCAGCCACAGAAAAATGTCACCAGCCACCGCAGTGCCACCAACCGCTTCAGTGCCACAGGGGCAGGAGGGTCTCATGGTGAGTACATGGGTGGGATGTCGGGTCTGGACCAGTAATCTGTAGATATCATAGTCATGTAGGAGTCAGGGGTCTTCACTAGTAGAAACTTGTAGAAGACTCGATAGCTGGACCTTCATGTCACCTGACAGATGGGGGGTTACAGGTCATGCTGGGTCGTGTGGTCTCATCTCCAGAAACTGGGAATTCCTCAGCCGCTTTTATCTAATCATCTAAAGATAGAAATGTGATGATGATGCAGGAATAGACATGATCCCTCCATGTATAACATGTATTGGCTCCCAAGCTGGAGGGGCTTCATGTTGGGAGCAGAGAGAAAATCCCTACAAAGAATCCCTTGTATGTCTCTGCCATTACCTACAGCTCCGAAGTGGAGAAATGCCGACTAAGACCACAAGCCCCTTCTCCATTGTCATCTCCTCCCTCCTGCCCATAATGCCCCAGGAGCTCTTTTAATGGGTTGATTTAAATTCATGTCCCTCCAGAAGCCGCTGGCGCCCATTAACCTGCGGAGACTCTGCCTCGCCTCTAACAAGGGACTTAACAAATTGCTCATTAATGTTACCCCCTGCAGTAGCAGCAAAGTTTCAGAAACTCAGAATTTAGCCGCCCAATAGACCTATAAAACCCATGATGCCCCACAGAGGACCCCACAGCAGTCCCCCCATAAAGCTATTGGAGAAAGTCTTGAGACACAGGAATAATTGGGTTGTGTTTGCAGGTTCCACGGTGCAGTACGTCCCCACGGTGTGCAATGGTCGGGAAGTGGTTGACTCTACGACCTCATCCCTCTGAAGAGACTACTGGAGAGACGGTTGGAGCTGATGATGTCGTGATGACATCATGGAAGGTCAAGCCTCATCTGTATAGTGCAGGAGGTGTATGGAGAGACTTGTCCAGTCATCCCTGGTGAATGGCTGCTTGGATTCATCGGTCTTGCACCACAAGTCAACTGCTCCTCATGTCTCTAGTATAAACATTTGTCATTGCACTTACAATGAAGGAGAAGCCCGGGACCACTGTCATGAGTAGCGGCCAAAGAAGATGAGGCCATAGGAAGGTGTCCAGCTCCACACCGGGTATATATCTCAAGGGAAAATGGTGATCGAGAAGATCCAATGAAGGGAAATCTCTAGACCCGTACAATCTATATCCACAGCAATGGAGAAATATTCCACGTCTCCAGAGGTTGCCCCTGGTAAGTGGAGGTGACTGCCCGGCAGAGAAGCCGAGGAGCCCAAAGGATCGCTGAAAAGTCATAGTAATGAAAAACCAAGGAAGACCGAGACCAGAACATCCAGAACCTCTAGGACTCATTGCTGGGCCTCCGATGTGGGGCCCCCTATGGCACGACGGGACCCGCTGAACATTTTGTGATAATGAGACAATATATTTTCTTCTTTTATTTGCACTAAATTTGCCAAATCAGAACTTAGGAGAAGAGTAAAACGAAGACGTCTCCATGTGCCGGATACAACGTCATGTAAATAAAATATCCGATCCTAAAACACGTTTCTACTTGTCCTCCTTATGTCACGTGATCTAAAGCTCATCGGTATCCGAATTGTGGGGGGAAGGTGATTGATGGGGGCATTACTAGTGCTAGGACCGGTCCACACAACAGAGGTGACCCTGGCACTGCCACTACGGAGGAGCTGTACCCCAAAATACAACGCAGAGAAATGAGGAGCATCAAGGTCTAAGCCAAGAAGAGGAAACCCTGGAAGTGCCATCACACCGACGTCACCCATTAAATAGATCACCCACAAAGTATAATACCCCTAAATAACCCCCCCTACTGGCGCACACACAGTATAATGTCCTCTCGCTGCGATAGCCTCTTAGTTTTAATGACCCCCCCTTACAGCCCTCCCCATTATATTTATCGTCCAACTGAGACCCCCATAATATCACTGCACCAACTGATTCATACCTCCAGCTGTTCCTCATACCAGAGACTCATAGATGATTGATAGGTATGTGCCCTGATTTACCCCAGAGCTGCACTCACTATTCTGCTGCTGGTGCAGTCACTGTGTACATACATGACATTACTTATCCTGTACTGATCCTGAGTTACATCCTGTATTATACCCCAGAGCTGCACTCACTATTCTGCTGCTGGTGCAGTCACTGTGTACATACATGACATTACTTATCCTGTACTGATCCTGAGTTACATCCTGTATTATACTCCAGAGCTGCACTCACTATTCTGCTGCTGGTGCAGTCACTGTGTACATACATGATATTACTTATCCTGTACTGATCCTGAGTTACATCCTGTATTATACTCCAGAGCTGCACTCACTATTCTGCTGCTGGTGCAGTCACTGTGTACATACATGACATTACTTATCCTGTACTGATCCTGAGTTACATCCTGTATTATACCCCAGAGCTGCACTCACTATTCTGCTGCTGGTGCAGTCACTTATCCTGTACTGATGCTGGTGAGTACAATCTGTATCCACAGCAATGGAGAAATATTCCACGTCCCCAGAGGTTGCCCCCGGTAAGTGGAGGTGACTGCCCGGCAGAGAAGCCGAGGAGCCCAAAGGATCGCTGAGAAGTCATAGTAATGAAAAACCAAGGAAGACCGAGACCAGAACATCCAGAACCTGTAGGACTCATTGCTGGGCCTCCGATGTGGGGCCCCCTATGGCACAACGGGACCCGCTGAACATTTTGTGATAATGAGACAATATATCCTGTATTATGCACCAGAGCTGCACTCACTATTCTGCTGCTGGTGCAGTCACTTATCCTGTACTGATGCTGGTGAGTAGCCCGGGACACTATTCCCTGTGATGTAGCAGTGCTGGGGATGTCTGTGCAGTATTATATGGAGCATCTTCTGGATCATCTCATGTAGGTCAGGGCTGCAGAATCTTTATCTTGGGCTGAGCTGATGGTCGCTGCCGGGTTCTTGTCTCTCATTCAGTAGTTGGAGGTCAAACTGTAGCTGGAAGCAGAACTCCGCTCGTCCTCCCCATAATACCAGCCGAGGCTGCAGAGCCGCCAGCAACAAGACAAGACAAGGCACGCTAGATTTACTTTATACACACTGTATTCAATATATATACTTAATGTACACTACACACACTGTATATACACACACTACATACACTGTATATACACACACTACAGACACTGTATATGCACACACTACAGACACTGTATATACACACACTACATACACTGTATATACACACACTACATACACTGTATATACACACACTGTATACACTGTATATACACACACCACAGACACTGTATATACACACACCACAGACACTGTATATACACACACCACAGACACGGTATATAGACTGTATATACACACTACAGACACTGTATATGCACACACTACAGACACTGTATATGCACACACTACAGACACTGTATATACACACACTACATACACTGTATATGCACACACTACAGACACTGTATATGCACACACTACAGACACTGTATATACACACACTACAGACACTGTATATACACACACTACACACACTGTATATACACACACTACACACACTGTATATACACACACTGTATATACACACACTACACACACTGTATATGCACACACTACATACACTGTATATGCACACACTACAGACACTGTATATACACACACTACATACACTGTATATACACACACTACATACACTGTATATACACACACTACATACACTGTATATACACACACTACATACACTGTATATACACACACTACACACACTGTATATACCCATACTGTATATACACACACTGGGGGTCATTTACTAAGGGCCCGATTCGCGTTTTCCCGACGTATTACCCGAATATTTCCGATTTGCGCCGATTGTACCTGAATTGCCCCGGGTTTTTGGCGCACGCGATCGGAATTTGGCGCATCGGCGCCGGTATGCACGCGACGGAAATCGGGGGGCGTGGCCGAACGAAAACCCGACGTATTCGGAAAAACCGCCGCATTTAAAAAAAATTTGTGTCGCGAAAATTTCACTCACCTTCATCTTGGATAGGCCGGTGTATTTCGAGGCATTCCAGCGGACTTCAGCGCAGCAGCGCCACCTGGTGGACGTCAGAGGAACTGCTTTGATGAATCCCGGCCGGACCCGAATCCAGTGCAGAGAACGCGCCGCTGGATCGCGAACGGACCGGGTAAGTAAATGTGCCCCACTGTATACACTGTATATACACACACTACATACACTGTATATACACACACTACACACACTGTATATACCCATACTGTATATACACACACTGTATACACTGTATATACACACACTGTATACACTGTATATACACACACCACAGACACTGTATATACACACACCACAGACACTGTATATACACACACCACAGACACGGTATATAGACTGTATATACACACTACAGACACGGTATATACACACACCACAGACACGGTATATAGACTGTATATACACACTACAGACACTGTATATACACACACTACATACACTGTATATACACACACCACAGACACGGTATATAGACTGTATATACACACACTACAGACACTGTATATACACACACTACATACACTGTATATGCACACACCACAGACACTGTATATGCACACACCACAGACACTGTATATGCACACACTACAGACACTGTATATGCACACACTACAGACACTGTATATACACACACTACAGACACTGTATACACACACACTACAGACACTGTATATACACACACTACAGACACTGTATACACACACACTACAGACACTGTATATACACACACTACATACACTGTATATGCACACACTACAGACACTGTATATGCACACACTACATACACTGTATATGCACACACAACAGACACTGTATATGCACACACTAGACACTGTATATACACACACTACAGACACTATATACACACACCACATACACTGTATATACACACACTACATACACTGTATATGCACACACTACAGACACTGTATATGCACACACTACAGACACTATATACACACACCACATACACTGTATATACACACACTACATACACTATATACACACACCACATACACTGTATATACACACACTACATACACTGTATATGCACACACTACAGACACTGTATAGGCACACACTACAGACACTGTATATGCACACACTACAGACACTGTATATGCACACACTACAGACACTGTATATGCACACACTACAGACACTGTATATGCACACACTACAGACACTGTATATGCACACACTACAGACACTGTATATGCACACACTACAGACACTGTATATGCACACACTACATACACTGTATATGCACACACTACATACACTGTATATACACACACACTACATACACTGTATATACACACACTACATACACTGTATATGCACACACTACATACACTGTATATACACACACACTACATACACTGTATATACACACACTACATACACTGTATACACACACACTACAGACACTGTATATACACACACACTACAGACACTGTATATACACACACTACATACACTGTATATACACACACTACATACACTGTTTATACACACATTACATACACTGTATATACACACTACAGACACTGTATATGCACACACTACAGACACTGTATATGCACACACTACAGACACTGTATATGCACACACTACATACACTGTATATGCACACACTACATACACTGTATATGCACACACTACATACACTGTATATGCACACACCACAGACACTGTATATGCACACACTACAGACACTGTATATGCTTACACCACAGACACTGTATACACACACTACACACACTGTATATACACACACTACATACACTGTATATACACACACTACATACACTGTATATACACACACTACATACACTGTATATACACACACTACACACACTGTATATACACACACTACACACACTGTATATACACACACTACATACACTGTATATACACACACTACATACACTGTATATACACACACTACACACACTGTATATACACACACTACATACACTGTATATACACACACTACATACACTGTATATACACACACTACATACACTGTATATACACACACTACACACACTGTATATACCCATACTGTATATACACACACTACATACACTGTATATACACACACTACAGACACTGTATATACACACACTACATACACTGGATATACACACACTACATACACTGTATATACACACACTACATACACTGGATATACACACACTACATACATTGATGCAAAAGAAAACACATGATAGAAGATCATAGATTCTGATAGAAGACAGGAGCTCAGCATACACACCATGGGGCACATTTACTTACCCATCCGGAGGATACACCGGACACACGGACTGCACGCGCATTAGTGAATCCGCCGTAGCAAACCCCGAGAGAAGGCGCCGGAGCTCCCCGTAATTGCATGTTGTGGCTAGTAAAACCGGTATAGTACACCCCGAGAGGAGGCGTAGGCGCTTTCCACATCCGCGCATTGTGGCAAGTGAAGCCGACATAGCACACACTGAGAGGAGGCGTCGGTTCTCCCCACATCTGCAGGTTGTGGCTAGTGAAGCTGATGTAGTCCCCCTGGAAAGGAGGCGCCGGAGTTTCCCACACCTGCACTTTGTGGCTAGTGAATCCGGTGCAGCATACCCCAAGAGGAGGTGCCAGTTATCCACATCTGCGCATTGTGGCTAGTGAATCCGGCATAGCACACCCCTAGAGGAGGCGCCGGTTATCCACATCTGCGCATTGTGGCTAGTGAAGCTGATGTAGTCCCCCTGGAGAGGAGGCGCCGGAGTTTCCCACATCTGCGCATTGTGGCTAGTGAATCCGGCCTAGCACACCCCTAGAGGAGGCGCCGGTTATCCACATCTGCGCATTGTGGCTAGTGAATCCGGCCTAGCACACCCCTAGAGGAGGCGCCGGCTATCCACATCTGCGCATTGTGGCTAGTGAATCCGGAATAGCACACCCCTAGAGGAGGCGCCGTTTATCCACATCTGCGCATTGTGGCTAGTGAAGCTGATGTAGTCCCCCTGGAGAGGAGGCGCCGGAGTTTCCCACATCTGCGCATTGTGGCTAGTGAATCCGGCCTAGCACACCCCTAGAGGAGGCGCCGGTTATCCACATCTGCGCATTGTGGCTAGTGAATCCGGCCTAGCACACCCCTAGAGGAGGCGCCGGTTATCCACATCTGCGCATTGTGGCTAGTGAATCCGGCCTAGCACACCCCTAGAGGAGGCGCCGGTTATCCACATCTGCGCATTGTGGCTAGTGAATCCGGCATAGCACACCCCTAGAGGAGGCGCCGGTTATCCACATCTGCGCATTGTGGCTAGTGAATCCGGCCTAGGACACCCCTAGAGGAGGCGCCGGTTATCCACATGTGCGCATTGTGGCTAGTGAATCCGGCATAGCACACCCCTAGAGGAGGCGCCGGTTATCCACATCTGCGCATTGTGGCTAGTGAATCCGGCATAGCACACCCCTAGAGGAGGCGCCGGTTATCCACATCTGCGCATTGTGGCTAGTGAATCCGGCATAGCACACCCCAAGAGGAGGCGCCGGTTATCCACATCTGCGCATTGTGGCTAGTGAAGCTGACGTAGTCCCCATGGAGAGGAGGCGCCGGAGTTTCCCACATCTGCGCATTGTGGCTAGTGAAGCTGATGTAGTCCCCCTGGAGAGGAGGCGCCGGAGTTTCCCACATCTGCGCATTGTGGCTAGTGAATCCGGCCTAGCACACCCCTAGAGGAGGCGCCGGTTATCCGCATCTGGGCATTGTGGCTAGTGAAGCTTATGTAGTCCCCCTGGAGAGGAGGCGCCGGAGTTTCCCACATCTGCGCATTGTGGCTAGTGAATCCGGCCTAGCACACCCCTAGAGGAGGCGCCGGTTATCCACATCTGCGCATTGTGGCTAGTGAATCCGGCATAGCACACCCCTAGAGGAGGCGCCGGTTATCCACATGTGCGCATTGTGGCTAGTGAATCCGGCCTAGCACACCCCTAGAGGAGGCGCCGGTTATCCACATCTGCGCATTGTGGCTAGTGAATCCGGCCTAGCACACCCCTAGAGGAGGCGCCGGTTATCCACATCTGCGCATTGTGGCTAGTGAATCCGGCCTAGCACACCCCTAGAGGAGGCGCCGGTTATCCACATCTGCGCATTGTGGCTAGTGAATCCGGCATAGCACACCCCTAGAGGAGGCGCCGGCTATCCACATCTGCGCATTGTGGCTAGTGAATCCGGCATAGCACACCCCTAGAGGAGGCGCCGGTTATCCACATCTGCGCATTGTGGCTAGTGAATCCGGCCTAGCACACCCCTAGAGGAGGCGCCGGCTATCCACATCTGCGCATTGTGGCTAGTGAATCCGGCATAGCACACCCCTAGAGGAGGCGCCGGTTATCCACATGTGCGCATTGTGGCTAGTGAATCCGGCATAGCACACCCCTAGAGGAGGCGCCGGTTATCCACATCTGCGCATTGTGGCTAGTGAATCCGGCCTAGGACACCCCTAGAGGAGGCGCCGGTTATCCACATCTGCGCATTGTGGCTAGTGAATCCGGCATAGCACACCCCTAGAGGAGGCGCCGGTTATCCACATCTGCGCATTGTGGCTAGTGAATCCGGCCTAGCACACCCCTAGAGGAGGCGCCGGTTATCCACATCTGCGCATTGTGGCTAGTGAATCCGGCCTAGCACACCCCTAGAGGAGGCGCCGGTTATCCGCATCTGCGCATTGTGGCTAGTGAATCCGGCCTAGCACACCCCTAGAGGAGGCGCCGGTTATCCACATCTGCGCATTGTGGCTAGTGAATCCGGCCTAGCACACCCCTAGAGGAGGCGCCGGTTATCCGCATCTGCGCATTGTGGCTAGTGAATCCGGCCTAGCACACCCCTAGAGGAGGCGCCGGTTATCCACATCTGCGCATTGTGGCTAGTGAATCCGGCCTAGCACACCCCTAGAGGAGGCGCCGGTTATCCACATCTGCGCATTGTGGCTAGTGAATCCGGCCTAGCACACCCCTAGAGGAGGCGCCGGTTATCCACATCTGCGCATTGTGGCTAGTGAATCCGGCCTAGCACACCCCTAGAGGAGGCGCCGGTTATCCACATCTGCGCATTGTGGCTAGTGAATCTGGCCTAGCACACCCCTAGAGGAGGCGCCGGTTATCCACATCTGCGCATTGTGGCTAGTGAATCCGGCATAGCACACCCCTAGAGGAGGCGCCGGTTATCCACATGTGCGCATTGTGGCTAGTGAATCCGGCCTAGCACACCCCTAGAGGAGGCGCCGGTTATCCACATCTGCGCATTGTGGCTAGTGAATCCGGCCTAGCACACCCCTAGAGGAGGCGCCGGTTATCCACATCTGCGCATTGTGGCTAGTGAATCCGGCCTAGCACACCCCTAGAGGAGGCGCCGGTTATCCACATCTGCGCATTGTGGCTAGTGAATCCGGCATAGCACACCCCTAGAGGAGGCGCCGGCTATCCACATCTGCGCATTGTGGCTAGTGAATCCGGCATAGCACACCCCTAGAGGAGGCGCCGGTTATCCACATCTGCGCATTGTGGCTAGTGAATCCGGCCTAGCACACCCCTAGAGGAGGCGCCGGCTATCCACATCTGCGCATTGTGGCTAGTGAATCCGGCATAGCACACCCCTAGAGGAGGCGCCGGTTATCCACATGTGCGCATTGTGGCTAGTGAATCCGGCATAGCACACCCCTAGAGGAGGCGCCGGTTATCCACATCTGCGCATTGTGGCTAGTGAATCCGGCCTAGGACACCCCTAGAGGAGGCGCCGGTTATCCACATCTGCGCATTGTGGCTAGTGAATCCGGCATAGCACACCCCTAGAGGAGGCGCCGGTTATCCACATCTGCGCATTGTGGCTAGTGAATCCGGCCTAGCACACCCCTAGAGGAGGCGCCGGTTATCCACATCTGCGCATTGTGGCTAGTGAATCCGGCCTAGCACACCCCTAGTGGAGGCGCCGGTTATCCGCATCTGCGCATTGTGGCTAGTGAATCCGGCCTAGCACACCCCTAGAGGAGGCGCCGGTTATCCACATCTGCGCATTGTGGCTAGTGAATCCGGCCTAGCACACCCCTAGAGGAGGCGCCGGTTATCCGCATCTGCGCATTGTGGCTAGTGAATCCGGCCTAGCACACCCCTAGAGGAGGCGCCGGTTATCCACATCTGCGCATTGTGGCTAGTGAATCCGGCCTAGCACACCCCTAGAGGAGGCGCCGGTTATCCACATCTGCGCATTGTGGCTATTGAATCCGGCCTAGCACACCCCTAGAGGAGGCGCCGGTTATCCACATCTGCGCATTGTGGCTAGTGAATCTGGCCTAGCACACCCCTAGAGGAGGCGCCGGTTATCCGCATCTGCGCATTGTGGCTAGTGAATCCGGCCTAGCACACCCCTAGAGGAGGCGCCGGTTATCCACATCTGCGCATTGTGGCTAGTGAATCCGGCCTAGCACACCCCTAGAGGAGGCGCCGGTTATCCACATCTGCGCATTGTGGCTAGTGAATCCGGCCTAGCACACCCCTAGAGGAGGCATCGGTTATCCACATCTGCGCATTGTGGCTAGTGAAGCCGGCCTAGCACACCCCTAGAGGAGGCGCTGGTTATCCACATCTGCGCATTGTGGCTAGTGAATCCGGCCTAGCACACCCCTAGAGGAGGCGCCGCAGGAGTTTTTTTTTTTTTTATTGAGGCCACACTAATGTAACATACAAGTCGATTTTGGACATTAAACTACACATTTGTCATGAATGTGGCGCCCCCCGCACTGCAACTTTTTTTTGGTGCACCTTTACCATGGGGCGTGTTGGACTCTGGATGATAAATGTGTCGCATGCCCCCACTGAACACCATACGCCCCCTAATCTGTGTCGCATGATGCCAAGTGCAGCTGCGGAAAAAAAACGGTTGCGTGATAAATGTGGTGCGGACACTTCTTAAATACTTGTGAAAGCAGATAACACTAGAAAGAACGTGCAAAGCCCGACAGAAAACTGGCGCAAGATCCCTAGTAAATGAGCCCCAGTACGTTATTCTCAGTTCTCCCGGAGGAGCGGGAACCTCCCCCTCTCCATAGACTTCTATGTAGAATATAACCTCAGGGGATGAGCTATCAGTCAATGCAAAGTTTGATGACCGTCAGTGACCATTAAAGTAAAACTTTGATCCTGTTACTTCTCAGTCAGTGAAGGGAGGCACCTAGTGGCCACAGCGGAGAACAGCAGCCTCTACTACAAGGGGCACAGACACCTAATGTGGGGGAAGAGCTTTTAGGACCGGAACCCTCGGAACCAATCATTATTCATCACAATCCCCCAAATATCTTTTATTGACCCCCAGAACGAGCCCTTGTTAACCACAACTGAAGTTTCACATCAATGGGGGCAATTACTTTACAGTCTGTGATTCCAGATCCCAGTGGAGACCCCTGGTGGTCACAGGAGAGAACTGCCACTGCCCAGACGCCTAATGTGAGGGAAGAGCAGAAGAGAATATGGGACCAGACCCCCTGATGAACCATTATTGACCGCACCTGAAAGATGAAGGTCTAGTCACAAGACCCTCGGGGGCGACACCGAGAATCTTCTCTCTCCTCTGATACCAAAACTTTCAGGTCTGTCGTCTCCGCTACCAACAGCCTCTCCCTATAAGCTAACTGAACACAAAATCGTCATTTACAACCACACGAGGTAACACGTGGGGGTGCGCTGTCCCCACCAGGGGGGGTGTGCTGTCCCCACCAGGGGGGGGTGTCCTGTCCCCACCAGGGGGGTGTGCTGTCCCCACCAGGGGGGTGTGCTGTCCCCACCAGGGGGGGGGTTTCCTGTCCCCAGCAGGCGGGTGCGCTGTTCCCACCAGGGGGGTGTCCTGTCCCCACCAGGGGGGGGTTTGCTGTCCCCACCAGGGGGGGGTTTGCTGTCCCCACCAGGAAGGTGTGCTGTCCCCACCAGGGGGGGTGTCCTATCCCTACCAGGGGGGTGTCCTATCCCTACCAGGGGGGTGTGCTGTCCCCACCAGGGGGGGGGGTGCTGTCCCCATCGGGGGAAGGGGGGTGCTGTCTCCACCAGGGGGGGGGGGGGTGTCCTGTCCCCACCAGGGGGGGTGTGCTGTCCCCACCGGGGGGGGGGGGGGGGGGCGGGGGGTGCTGTCCCCACCAGGGGGGGGGGTGTCCTGTCCCCAGCAGGGGGGGGGGGGGTGTCCTGTCCCCACCAGTGGGTGTCCTGTCCCCACCAGGGGGGTGTCCTACTCCTACCAGGGGGGTGTCCTATTCCTACCAGGGGGGTGTCCTATTCCTACCAGGGGGGTGTGCTGTCCCCACCAGGGGGTGTCCTGTCCCCACCAGGGGGGTGTGCTGTCCCCACCAGGGGGGTGTGCTGTCCCCACCAGGGGGGTGTGCTGTCCCCACCAGGGGGGGTGTCCTATCCCTACCAGGGGGGTGTCCTATCCCTACCAGGGGGGTGTGCTGTCCCCACCAGGGGGGGGGTGCTGTCCCCATCGGGGGAAGGGGGGTGCTGTCTCCACCAGGGGGGTTGTGTCCTGTCCCCACCAGGGGGAGTGTGCTGTCCCCACCGGGGGGGGGGGGGTGCTGTCCCCAGCAGGGGGGGGGGTGTCCTGTCCCCAGCAGGGGGGGGGGTGTCCTGTCCCCACCAGGGGGGTGTCCTACTCCTACCAGGGGGGTGTCCTATTCCTACCAGGGGGGTGTCCTATTCCTACCAGGGGGGTGTCCTATTCCTACCAGGGGGGTGTGCTGTCCCCACCAGGGGGTGTCCTGTCCCCACCAGGGGGGTGTCCTGTCCCCACCAGGGGGGTGTCCTGTCCCCACCAGGGGGGCGTGCTGTCCCCACCGGGGGGGGGGGGGGCGGGGGTGCTGTCCCCACAGGAGGAGAATTAGGTAACTGGCTGGCAGATAGTGACTGGGAGACTTTCTCACCTTCACAACCAGAATATGGAGCAGACGGGACCAGAGCTCAGGAATGTGCAGCAAGACCTGGTGTATTCACCTCAGATACAGCGACAGCCACCGATACATCCATAGTCACCGATACATCCATAGTCACCGATACATCCATAATCACTGATACATCCATAGCCACCGATACATCCATAGTCACCGATACATCCATAATCGCTGATACATCCATAGTTGCTGATACAGCCATAGTCACTGATATATCCATAGCCACAGTTACATCCATAGTCACTGATACATCCATAGTCACTGATACATCCATAGCCACTGATACATCCATAGTCACTGATACATCCATAGCCACCGATACATCCATAGCCACCGATACATCCATAGTCACCGATACATCCATAGTCACCGATACATCCACAGCCACCGATACATCCACAGCCACCGATACATCCATAGCCACTGATACATCCATAGTCACTGATACATCCATAGTCACTGATACATCCATAGTCACCGATACATCCACAGCCACCGATACATCCACAGCCACCGATACATCCATAGCCACTGATACATCCATAGTCACTGATACATCCATAGTCACTGATACATCCATAGTCACTGATACATCCATAGCCACTGATACATCCATAGTCACTGATACATCCATAGTCACTGATACATCCATAGCCACTGATACATCCATAGTCACCGATACATCCATAGTCACCGATACATCCATAGTCACTGATACATCCATAGCCACTGATACATCCATAGTCACTGATACATCCATAGCCACTGATACATCCATAGTCACCGATACATCCATAGTCACTGATACATCCATAGTCACTGATACATCCATAGTCACTGATACATCCATAGCCACCGATACATCCATAGTCACCGATACATCCATAGTCACCGATACATCCACAGCCACCGATACATCCACAGCCACCGATACATCCATAGCCACTGATACATCCATAGTCACTGATACATCCATAGTCACTGATACATCCATAGTCACTGATACATCCATAGCCACTGATACATCCATAGTCACTGATACATCCATAGTCACTGATACATCCATAGCCACTGATACATCCATAGTCACCGATACATCCATAGTCACCGATACATCCATAGTCACTGATACATCCATAGCCACTGATACATCCATAGTCACTGATACATCCATAGCCACTGATACATCCATAGTCACCGATACATCCATAGTCACTGATACATCCATAGTCACTGATACATCCATAGTCACTGATACATCCATAGCCACAGTTACATCCATAGTCACCGATACATCCATAGTCACTGATACATCCATAGCCACTGATACATCCATAGTCACTGATACATCCATAGCCACTGATACATCCATAGTCACCGATACATCCATAGTCACTGATACATCCATAGTCACTGATACATCCATAGTCACCGATACATCCATAGTCACTGATACATCCATAGTCACTGATACATCCATAGCCACTGATACATCCATAGTCACCGATACATCCATAGTCACCGATACATCCATAGTCACTGATACATCCATAGCCACTGATACATCCATAGTCACTGATACATCCATAGCCACTGATACATCCATAGTCACCGATACATCCATAGTCACTGATACATCCATAGTCACTGATACATCCATAGTCACTGATACATCCATAGCCACAGTTACATCCATAGTCACTGATACAACCATAGTCACTGATACATCCATAGTCACTGATACATCCATAGTCACCGATACATCCATAGCCACCGATACATCCATAGCCACCGATACATCCATAGTCACTGATACATCCATAGTCACTGATACATCCATAGTCACCGATACATCCATAGCCACAGTTACATCCATAGTCACTGATACATCCATAGTCACTGATACATCCATAGTCACTGATACATCCATAGCCACCGATACATCCATAGTCACCGATACATCCATAGTCACTGATACATCCATAGTCACTGATACAGCCATAGTCACTGATACATCCATAGTCACTGATACAACCGATACATCCATAGCCACCGATACATCCATAGTCACTGATACATCCATAGTCACCGATACATCCATAGTCACCGATACAGCCATAGTCACTGATACATCCATAGTCACTGATACATCCATAGCCACCGATACATCCATAGTCACTGATACATCCATAGTCACCTATACATCCATAGTCACCGATACATCCATAGTCACAGTTACATCCATAGTCACCGATACATCCATAGTCACCGATACATCCATAGCCACTGATACATCCATAGTCACTGATACAGCCATAGTCACTGATAAATCCATAGTCACTGATACATCCATAGTCACTGATACAACCGATACATCCATAGCCACCGATACATCCATAGTCACCGTTACATCCGTAATTGATGCTTCAGGAGCCCAAAACATGTGTGTTGCCAGTTATAGATAACCTAAAATGGCTGCCACAGGAAATAACCAGGGAACAGGGTTCCAAAACCACACCCACATAGAAAAAACTTTATTAACAGGGGCAGAGGGAGCACATGTACATTTTCACCAGCAGATGGCAGCATAGCACCAAGATATGTCACATATAACACTGTAACAATGAATGTAGAACAGAGTGCAGTGATATGAACATTTAAATAACAATATATAAAACTGAGAAGAACAGCACAGAGCACAGTGTATACAGTTGTGCTGTGAGGGGTATATATGATATATGTAGAGGGTACAGTGTGTACAGTTGAGGTGTGAGGGATATATATGGTATATGTGAGGGTACAGTGTATACAGTTGAGGTGTGAGGGGTATATAAGATATATGTGGGGGTACAGTGTGTACAGTTGTGGTGTAAGAGGTATATATGATATATGTGGGGGTACAGTGTGTACAGTTGTGGTGTAAGAGGTATATATGATATATGTCGGGGCACAGTGTGAATAGCTATATACTGGGGGGTATGGTCTGGCTGACTATATACTGGGGGGGATGGGCTGGCTGACTTTATACTGGGCGTCATTAGCTGGCAGGCTATAAAGTAGGGGTATGGGCTGGCTGACTACATATTGGGGGCAGGGGCTGGCTGACTATATATTGGGGACAAGGCCTGGATGACTATATACTGGTGGGGATGGGCTGGCTCACTATATATCGGGGGCATGGGCTGGCAGACTATATAGTGGGGGCAGGGGCTGGCTGGCTATAAACTAGGGCGTGGGCTGGCTAGCTATATACCTGGGGGGCATGGGCTGGCTGACTACATATTGGGGCAGGGGCTGGCTGACTATGTATTGGGGACAGGGGCTGGCTGACTATATACTGGGGGGGATGGGCTGGCTGACTATATATTGGGGGCATGGGCTGGCAGACTATATACTGGGGGCATGGGCTGGCTGGCTATATACTAGGGCGTGGGCTGGCTAGCTATATACCTGGGGGGCAGGGGCTGACTATATACTGGGCCTTGCAGACTATATACTGGGTGGAGGCTGTGACCAATGCATTTCCCACCTTAGTCTTATACTCAAGTAATTTTTATTTAAATAAGGTACCTTGGCTTATACTCAGGTCGGCTTAGGCTCGAGTGTAAACGGTAATTATTGTCATGGGTAGTCCCGCGACCCGTGCCTCTCACCCCTCGCCAGCGCACCGCAGGTGTGACTCATGCGTCCCGGCTCCTGCTCCGGCTTCGGCGCTCCCTGTCGCGGCTGCTCCATCATCTTCGGCCATGCGCGCGTCCCTGACTCCTATGGTGATAGAAAAACCTCCTCTCCTCTAGGTGTAGAGGATGCCCCTGTCTATGGTGAAGGTGGAGCCCCCTCTCCTCTAGGCGTAGAGGATGCCCGCTGTCTATGGTGATGGTAGAACCTCCTCTCCTCTAGGTGTAGAGGATGCCTCCTGTCTATGGTGATGGTAGAACCTCCTCTCCTCTAGGTGTAGAGGATGCCCCCTGTCTATGGTGATGGTAGACCCTTCTCTCCTCTAGGTGTAGAGGATGCCCTCTTTCTATGGTGATGGTAGAACCTCCTCTCCTCTAAGTGTAGAGGATGCCCCCTGTCTATGGTGATGGTAGAACCTCCTCTCCTCTAGGTGTAGAGGATGGCCCCTGTCTATGGTGTTGGTAGAACCTCCTGTCCTCTAGGTGTAGAGGATGTTCCCTGTCTATGGTGATGGTAGAACCTCCTCTCCTCTAGGTGTAGAGGATTCCCCCTGTCTATGGTGATGGTAGAACCTCCTCTCCTCTAGGTGTAGAGGATGCCTCCTGTCTATGGTGATGGTAGGACCTCCTCTCCTCTAGGTGTAGAGGATGCCCCTGTCTATGGTGATGGTAGAACCTCCTCTCCTCTAGGTGTAGGATGCCCCCTGTCTATGGTGATGGTAGAAATGCCTCTCCTCTAGGTGTAGAGGATGCCTCCTGTCTATGGTGATGGTAGAACCTCCTCTCCTCTAGGTGTAGCGGACGCCCCCTGTCTATGGTGATGGTAGAACCTCCTCTCCTCTAGGTGTAGAGGATGCCCCCTGTCTATGGTGATGGTAGAACCTCCTCTCCTCTAGGTGTAGAGGATGCCCCCTGTCTATGGTGATGGTAGAACCTCCTTTCCTCTAGGTGTAGAGGATGCCCCGTGTCTATGGTGATGGTAGTACCTCCTCTCCTCTAGGTGTAGAGGATGCCTCCTGTCTATGGTGATGGTAGAACCTCCTCTCCTCTGGGTGTAGAGGATGCCCCCTGTCTATGGTGATGGTAGAACCTCCCCTCCTCTAGGCGTAGAGGATGCCCCCTGTCTATGGTGATGGTAGAACCTCCTCTCCTCTAGGTGTAGAGGATGCCCCTGTCTATGGTGATGGTGGAGCCTCCTCTCCTCTAGGTGTAGAGGATGCCTCCTGTCTATGGTGATGGTGGAACCTCCTCTCCTCTAGGTGTAGAGGATGCCCTCTGTCTATGGTGATGGTGGAACCTCCTCTCCTCTAGGTGTAGAGGATGCCCCCTGTCTATGGTGATGGTAGACCCACCTCTCCTCTAGGTGTAGAGGATGCCCCCTGTCTATGGTGATGGTAGAACCTCCTCTCCTTTAGGTGTAGAGGATGCCCCCTGTCTATGGTGATGGTAGAACCTCCCCTCCTCTAGGTGTAGAGGATGCCCCTGTCTATGGTGATGGTCGAGCCTCCTCTCCTCTAGGTGTAGAGGATGCCTCCTGTCTATGGTGATGGTAGAGCCTCCTCTCCTCTAGGTGTTGAGGATGCCATCTGTCTATGGTGATGGTGGAACCTCCTCTCCTCTAGGTGTAGAGGATGCCCCCTGTCTATGGTGATGGTAGACCCACCTCTCCTCTAGGTGTAGAGGATGCCCCCTGTCTATGGTGATGGTAGAACCTCCTCTCCTCTAGGTGTAGAGGATGCCCCCTGTCTATGGTGATGGTAGAACCTCCTCTCCTCTAGGTGTAGAGGATGCCCCCTGTCTATGGTGATGGTGGAACCTCCTCTCCTCTAGGTGTAGCGGATGCCCCTGTCTGTGATGATGGTAGAACCTCCTCTCCTCTAGGTGTAGAGGATGCCCCTGTCTATGGTGATGGTAGAACCTCCTCTCCTCTAGGTGTAGAGGATGCCCCTGTCTATGGTGATGGTAGAACCTCCTCTCCTCTAGGTGTAGAGGATGTCCCCTGTCTATGGTGATGGTAGGACCTCTTCTCCTCTAGGTGTAGAGGATGCCCCTGTCTATGGTGATGGTAGAACCGCCTCTCCTCTAGGTGCAGAGGATGCCCCCTGTCTATGGTGATGGTAGAACCTCCTCTCCTCTAGGTGTAGAGGATGCCCCTGTCTATGGTGATGGTAGAACCTCCTCTCCTCTAGGTGTAGAGGATGTCCCCTGTCTATGGTGATGGTAGGACCTCCTCTCCTCTAGGTGTAGAGGATGCCTCCTGTCTATGGTGATGGTAGAACCTCCTCTCCTCTAGGTGTAGAGGATGCCCCTGTCTATGGTGATGGTAGAACCTCCTCTCCTCTAGGTGTAGAGGATGTCCCCTGTCTATGGTGATGGTAGGACCTCCTCTCCTCTAGGTGTAGAGGATGCCCCTGTCTATGGTGATGGTAGAACCGCCTCTCCTCTATGTGCAGAGGATGCCCCCTGTCTATGGTGATGGTAGAACCTCCTCTCCTCTAGGTGTAGAGGATGTCCCCTGTCTATGCTAATGGTAGAACCTCCTCTCCTCTAGGTGTAGAGGATGCCCCCTGGCTATGGTGATGGTAGAACCCCCTCCCCTCTAGGTGTAGAGGATGCCCCTGTCTATGGTGATGGTAGAGCCACCTCTCCTCTAGGTGTAGAGGATGCCCCCTGTCTATGGTGATGGTAGAACCCCCTCTCCTCTAGGTGTAGAGGATGCCCCCTGTCTATGGTGATGGTAGAAGCTCCTCTCCTCTAGGTGTAGAGGATGCCCCCTGTATATAGTGATGGTAGAGGCTCCTCTCCTCTAGGTGTAGAGGATGGCCCCTGTCTATGGTGATGGTAGAACCTCCTCTCCTCTAGGTGTAGAGGATGCCCCTCTCTATGGTGATGGTAGAACCTCATCTCCCCTAGGTGATGAGGATGCCCCTTTCTATGGTGATGGTAGTACCTCTTCTCCTCTAGGTGTAGAGGATTCCCCCCGTCTATAGTGATGGTAGAACCTCCTCTCCTCTAGGTGTAGAGGATGTCCCCTGTCTATGGTGATGGTAGAACCTCCTCTCCTCTAGGTGTAGAGGATATCCCCTGTCTATGGTGATGGTAGAACCTCCTCTCCTCTAGGTGTAGAGGATGTTGCCTGTCTATGGTGATGGAAGAACCTCCTCTCCTCTGGGTGTAGAGGATGCTCCCTGTCTATGGTGATGGTAGAACCTCCTCTCCTCTAGGTGTACAGGATGCCCCTGTCTATGGTGATGGTAGAACCTCCTCTCCTCTAGGTGTAGAGGATGCCCCTGTCTATGGTGATGGTAGAACCTCCTCTCCTCTAGGTGTAGAGGATGCCTCCTGTCTATGGTGATGGTAGATCCTCCCCTCCTCTAGGTGTAGAGGATGGCCCCTGTCTATGGTGATGGTAGAACCCCCTCTCCTCTAGGTGTAGAGGATGCCCCCTGTCTATGGTGATGGTAGAACCTCCTCTCCTCTAGGTGTAGAGGATGACCCCTGTCTATGGTGATGGTAGAACCTCCTCTCCTCTAGGTGTAGAGGATGCCCCTGTCTATGGTGATGGTAGAACCTCCTCTCCTCTAGGTGTAGAGGAGGCCCCCTGTCTATGGTGATGGTAGAACCCCCTCTCCTCTAGGTGTAGAGGATGCCCCCTGTCTATGGTGATGAGAGAACCTCCTCTCCTCTAGGTGTAGAGGATGCCCCCTGTCTATGGTGATGGTAGAACCTCCTCTCCTCTAGGTGTAGAGGATGCCCCCTGTCTATGGTGATGGTAGAACTTCCTCTCCTTTAGGTGTAGAAGATGCCCCCTGTCTATGGTGATGGTAGAACCTCCTCTCCTCTAGGTGTAGAAGATGCCCCTGTCTATGGTGATGGTAGAACCCCCTCTCATCTAGGTGTAGAGGATGCCCCCTGTCTATGGTGATGGTAGAACTTCCTCTCCTTTAGGTGTAGAAGATGCCCCCTGTCTATGGTGATGGTAGAACCTCCTCTCCTCTAGGTGTAGAAGATGCCCCTGTCTATGGTGATGGTAGAACCCCCTCTCCTCACCTGTCCTCCAGGCGAGGAGGATGCCCCTTGGCCCTGGACACAGGCCTTTGTGCATTGTAATAAGGTCTCCCCTTAGTCTTTACTAAGGTGAATCACCCCCCATCCCCCTTATAAGCTTTGTTGATCTCCCCTGCACTCGCTCCAGTTCTACTTTGTTCTTATCATGAGAATCTATTCCTCTCTTGTTACATCCCATAATTTTATTTGCTTTTTTAGCAGCTGCCTTGCTCTGGTCACTAAACTTAAATTTACCATCGACCAACACCCCTAAGTCTTTTTCAACAGTTTTACCAACTGATTTGACTGTTCAGAACATAATTGTACTTTTCGTTATCATCTCTCAATTGCATAACCTTACATTTATCTACATTAAACATCAATATGAATGCTACACAGCGCATATACAATTTATCAACCTTTGCAGCTCCCCACCTAAGTGTATTCTCTCAAAGTGATTGACATCTTGCTGCAGGTGCCAGATGGAGCAACGTCTGGCCGAAACATTCAGGGTGCGTCCAGGCACTGCATTGTAACTCACTGGTGACTTCAGTCAGTGCTTGTTAGACACATCTATTGGCTCCGGTAAACTGTATATTCTATATGCTACGATGTGTATCTTTACTTGTTTCTTTGACTATCCTTTATCTTACAATTTTGAATCTTATTGCCATTTTGGTTTGCTTTTTTGTTCTGACTGTCTTTTTTGTTTGTCATTGATTGACAGCAGATAACATTGTAACATCCATGAAGTAATCATCTAATACAATAATCAATCCTGATACAAAGAAAAAAAATACATGTTCTGATGATCTGCAGTAGACATCCATGTGAGATCCTCATGGAGATGTATGGCTGAGCCTAGAACCTGCTGTCAGTGACCTGATGCTCGTCCCGTGTGACCCTCTCCTGTTCCTTCACATCGTGACCCTCAGTTCAGATAACCTTTCCTGGTCGGGTTAGTGATGAAGCTGTAGTCATAGCCGCCCCTGTGCTGTAATATTCAGGTTCTATACATGGAGGCTCCTGTCATTGCCAATCCCCGTCAGCTCTTCATAGTTGGATTCATGCTAATGAATAAGCGAATCCTGAGTGTGCAGTCGGATGGAGCTCAGATTCTCACTTCTACTCATATACCAGTCATGTGGACACTGAGCATGGCTCCCGTACACTAGACTCAGCCTGCGCGTGATATCTCTATAGAGGGGGCAGACGTGGGGGTCTGGCTTAGTATTCAACAACTTGGTATTTGAGGCCTCCAGGTGTTTGTACTCCAAAAAAAAAACATATAAAAAATTGATATTTTTACATTATCCCAATATCAGACACTGTTCCCGTAATACACATGGATGGGAAGGAAAGAGTCAGCTCTTCCTATGTGTCACATCTGTGGACAGTATAATTTGTGTTTCTCGTTTTTTCTTACATTTTATGCTTTCTAGGGATTTTAATGCTGTTATATACATTATTGATCTGAAGGATAATTAGGACTTTTAGTGTTTCTCCGTAAATCTGTGTCCACATCCTGAGTGGGGAGCGTCCAGTCAGTGATGGATATAATGTATCAGTGATGGGGGATTCTGTGATGGATAAAATGTATCAGAGATGGATATGTGTCCACGATGGATATAATGTATTAGTAATGGGAGGGGGGGGGGGCAGTAATTGCCTGTATACACCTCCCTCTGTATAAGGAGAATATACAAGACGCTGAATTCTCTCTGATTCCCGGAGACTCTGGAGGAGGAAGAGGAAGGAAAAGTCACCTCCAGACTTAAGCCCCGGAGCCTCATCTGAAAGGTGCGGATGTATGTGCTGTGTGTTATATATGATCCATCCCTACACAATGATTGTCTTATCTCTGATGGTCGGGGTTGGGAAGGGTTTGGTGGTTGTAGCAGAACTTTCTAGACTCTGGGAGCAGCACAAGAAGAAGAAATGGCCGGTTACATTTACAGTAAGTTGAGATGAAGATGTGAGTCCATCAGGATCAGTGAGATATGTTTTATTGGAATAATTGTAATGTCACCAGTAGATTTGTCTCTGAACCTTCCCTTCCAGTTGTATCCAGGTATCAGTGCCCACGCGTGACACCTCATGGGAGAGTAAGTGACTAAATATAATGGGTTACCAAAAAATATACATCACAAACCAAAGACAGAAGTTTTATTATAAAATATCATAAAGTAATAGAAGAGTTTCACATCAAAATATTCAACACCACAAATGTGCAACCCAGATCACCCACACGATGACCCACACAATGACCCAAGAGATGACCCACAGGATGACCCACACAATGACCCAAACGATGACCCACGCGATGACCCACACGATGACCCACACGATGACCCACACGATGACCCACAGGATGACCCACACGGTGACCCACGCGATGAGCCACACGATGGGCCACACAATGACCCAAGCGATGACCCACACAATGGCCCAAACGATGACCCACACGATGACCCAAAAGATGACCCAAGAGATGACCCACACGATGACCCACATTATGACCCAAGAGAAGTCAGGAATCTCCAATCCTTATTCCCAAGTCTCTGATAAACCACACACACTGTTATATATGAGACTGTAGCCCCGGCATTTACCGGGATAGTAAAATACTTCTCGTATCTATGACCATTGGATAATAATGCAATATAATGTATATGTTGCACTTAATGGACTGATGTCTTTTTCTAACCTTTTTTACTATGATATCAAATAAAATGGGTCAATATAAAACATGTTATACATAAATCTATATGTATGCATGTATGTATCTGTCTCTCTGTCCGTATGTCTCTTTATATATCTCTCTCTGTCTATCCCTCTCTGTCTATCTGTCTCTGTCTGTCTCTTCCTGTCTGCCTCTCTCTGTCAGTTTTTCTCTGTCTGTCTCTCTATTTTTGTCTATGTTTGTCTATTTTTCTGTATGTCTGTCTCGCTGTGCGTGTCTCTCCGTGTGTGTGTCTCTCAATCTCTTTCTCTGTTTCTCTCTCTCCGTCTGTCTGTCTCTCTCTTTGTCTGTATTTCTCAGTCACTCTCTCTGTTTCTTTACGTCTGTGTGTCTGTCTAAATGTCTCTCTCTCTGTCTTTCTCTCTCTCTCTGTCTGTCTCTGTCTTTGTCCCTCTCTCTCTCTCGATTCATATTATCTCACACGGAAGCTGTTTTATTCTAATTGCCTATAGTAACCAATTAAAACTCCGACCTCATATTAATGACCTGCCGCAAAATAGCTGAGCTGAACTGTGATTGGTTGCTAACTGCCCCGGCAGCAGACAATGGCTCCTGTCTATGGTAGGTAATAGGTGGATTTTGGAAAGTGCAGAGTGAAAATTTTGACTCCCAACCAGGTCTATGACGTTCCTTCTGTCACAAGGAGCGACTGTGCAGAATTAGTGATTGTCAACGTGACGGGCAGATTCCTTTAGTGGACACATACACATATACATATACACTCACCGGCCACTTTATTAGGTACACCATGCTAGTAACGGGTTGGACCCCCTTTTGTCTTCAGAACTGCCTCAATTCTTCGTGGCATAGATACAACAAGGTGCTGGAAGCATTCTTCAGAGATTTTGGTCCATATTGACATGATGGCATCACACAGTTGCCGCAGATTTGTCGGCTGCACATCCATGATGCGAATCTCCCGTTCCACCACATCCCAAAGATGCTCTATTGGATTGAGATCTGTTGACTGTGGAGGCCATTTGAGTATAGTGAACTCATTGTCATGTTCAAGAAACCAGTCTGAGATGATTCCAGCTTTATGACATGGCGCATTATCTTGCTGAAAGTAGCCATCAGATGTTGGGTACATTGTGGTCATAAAGGGATGGACATGGTCAGCAACAATACTCAGGTAGGCTGTGGCGTTGCAACGATGCTCAATTGGTACCAAGGGGCCAAAAGAGTGCCAAGGAAATATTCCCCACACCATGACACCACCACCACCAGCCTGAACCGTTGATACAAGGCAGGATGGATCCATGCTTTCATGTTGTTGACGCCAAATTCTGACCCTACCATCTGAATGTCGCAGCAGAAATCGAGACTCATCAGACCAGGCAACGTTTTTCCAATCTTCTACTGTCCAATTTTGATGAGCTTGTGCAAATTGTAGCCTCAGTTTCCTGTTCTTAGCTGAAAGGAGTGGCACCTGGTGTGGTCTTCTGCTGCTGTGGCCCATCTGCCTCAAAGTTTGACGTACTGTGCGTTCAGAGATGCTCTTCTGCCTACCTTGGCTGTAACGGGTGGCGATTTTTAGTCACTGTTGCCTTTCTATCAGCTCGAACCAGTCTGCCCATTCTCCTCTGACCTCTGGCATCAACAAGGCTTTTCCGCCCACAGAACTGGCGCTCACTGGATGTTTTTTCTTTTTCGGACCATTCTCTGTAAACCCTAGAGATGGTTGTGCGTGAAAATCCCAGTAGATCAGCAGTTTCTGAAATACTCAGACCAGCCCTTCTGGCACCAACAACCATGCCACGTTCAAAGGCACTCAAATCACCTTTCTTCCCCATACTGATGCTCGGTTGGAACTGCAGGAGATTGTCTTGACCATGTCTACATGATTAAATGCACTGAGTTGCCGCCATGTGATTGGCTGATTAGAAATTAAGTGTTAACGAGCAGTTGGACAGGTGTACCTAATAAAGTGGCCGGTGAGTGTACATACACACACATATACATGCATACACATATACACACATACATACATACACACACATATACATACATACACATATACACACATATACAGTATACATACATACACATATACACACATATACAGTATAAATACATATACATACACATATACACACATACACATACACACATATACAGTATACATACATATACATACACATATACACACATATACAGTATACATACATATACATACACATATACACACATACAGTATACGTACATATACATACACATATACACACATACACACATATACAGTATACATACATATACATATACACACATACAGTATACATACATATACACATACACACACATACATACATACACACACATATACATACACACACATATACATACATACACATACATACATACACACACATATACATACATACATACACACACACACATATACATACATACATATCCGGTGGCCACCCATGTTCACACTACCTTCCCCTGGTCCTGTATCTGTGCTGGTCCCCCTGCCAAGGTGCTATATGAAATATGCAATATGAAAAGGGGGAGCAGGGATGGGTACATTTAGATGGGAAGCAGAGAGAGGGGACACAATAAGAGGGGGGATAGAGAAGTTGGACACAACTAGAGGGGTAGCAGGAAGGGGGCCACAATTAGAAAGGGAGCAGAGAAGATGGGCCACAATTATAGGGGTAGCAGAGAAGGGGGTGGAATAAGAGGGGGAGAAGAGAAGGTGGAACAATAAGATGGTAAGCAGACGTGGGCAATACAAAAAGGGGGAGCATGGAGGGGCCACAATTAGATGGGGAGAAGAGAAAGGGGCCACAATTAGAGGGGAGCAGAGAAAGATGCCATGCTAAGAGGGGGGAAGTGAGAGGGCACAATAAGATGGGGAACATAGAAGAAGACAACAATTAGATGGTGATCACGGAGGGGGCCACAATAAGGGTGGGAGCAGTGAGGGGGTCACAGTAAGAGAGGGAGCAGAGAACAGGGCCACAATTAGACAGGAAGGAGAGAAAAGGGCCACAATAAACGCAGGGCAGGGAGGGGACCACAATAAGAAGGGGAGCAGAGAGAAGGGCCACGATTAGAGGGGGAGGGGCAGGGGGTCACATTGTGATAAAGAGTAGAAAATGGGGGTGTCACAATGGGGAAGGTGGGGGGAATGGAGAAAAGTGATGGATAAAATGATCTACAGAAAAGGGCGGAGCACAGTGTAAGGGCCATTAATCTGCGCATAATCTGGGAGAGGGATTAGGGGTGCGGAAAAGGGTGTGGAAAAGGGTGTGGCCAATTGCACCAAAGAATCCCCGGATGCGCTGCACAACAATATCGCTGGCGGGCAGCCATAGTTATGGAGGAGCAGGGAGTATTTGGCATCCTCTGCTTTTACGCCTCAGGACGGTAAGTTGTCATAAGACTTACCTGCCGCACCATGGTCCATGGACCACATGTAGATTTCCAATGTGGTGATAACGAGGACAGCCGGTCACAGCAATCACAATAAAGGTTATGTTTATTTAACCCCTTCCCGCTGAGGCCCCTTTTCTTTCTTGAGTTTCCATTATTTTGCTCCACACATTTAAACATCTAGAACGTCATTACTTTGCCATGGTAGAAATTTGGTTGGTAGGAACCTCTTACATCAGTGATGGAGAACCTTTTAGAGATGGAAACTACCCAAACTACCACCAAGACCGACTTATTTATCACAAAGAGCCAACACAGAAATGTAATTAGTGATTTATTTAAGCTCCGTGTTCTGTCACAGCTTTCATGTGTATCAGCACCCGGAGGACACCAATAAAGCAGAGAATAGGAGAGATTTGGATGATCTATGTATCTTCCCTCCAAGTTCCCCTAAACAGGAGGAATTGTCAGGGCCGGAGCAGGAGCTACAATGATAATCCAGATATGTCCACACTTCCCACTCCTTGAGGAAGATGGTCCTTTCCGGTGATGTCCTGGGTGCCCACAGAGAGGGCTCTGAGTGCCAGGGCCATTGCTTCGCCACCACCGCCTTAGATGCTGTGGTCAGTACTGACTGTGGCATCCATTGTGATAAAGGTCAATGATATGGAGACAATGGGGCACATTTACTTACCCGGTCCAGTCGCAATCCATCAGCGGGTTGTCCGACGCTGATTCGGGTCCGGCTGGGATTCACTAAGGTAGTGCGCCCGATGTCCACCAGGTGTCGCTGCTGCGCTGAAGTCCGCCGGAGTTCACCAAGCTAGGCTGGGTGCAGGTAAGCGCGTGTCAAGCGAATCCGCCCCCGATTTCCGTCGCATGCATGCCGGCACCGATGCGCCACAATCCGCTCATGTGTCCCAAAAACCCAGGGCAATTCAGGGAAAAACGGCGCAAATCAGTAATATTCGGGAAACCTGACGAAAAATAGCGATTCAGGCTCTTAGTAAATGACCCCCGATATATATAGAACATATTGACAATTTTTTTCTCCCGGATGTTACAGTCATTGATCGTTTCTTATCTCTTATTTAGGCCCCTCTGGAGGTCGTGTCTGAGATCCGGATCTGATGGCCGCCTTGTCCTGGACTCTACTGTCACTGGCAGTTCTATGCAGTAATGGAGAACATGTGTCCAGGGAGGAATCACCAAAACAGGAACTAGAGATCTTTGGCATTTTCCCAACGCATATCCGTCATATAACCCATGATTGGGCTAGAAGAGGAGGAGACTTTTATGAAAGCGTCCAGGCGGTGGAGGCCATGAGGTTCGCCATAGAAGAAATTAATAGAAATTCCACTTTTCTTCCCGGGATAAAACTGGTCCCAGTCATCAGGTTCCTCTGTACTTGCACTTTAATAGACGCACAGGTGAGAGATCTGAGGAACTCAAGGCCCGTAGCCGTGGTCGTGGACATCAAAGAAGATGTTGGTTCTGCAGAGGTAAGATGTCCTTACATATATAAGTAATGGAAAACTTTATGATTAGTGATGGCCGGACCTTCAATATTATGTTCAGGGTCATCTCCGGGGCCTGAACTCTGCAGGTGTTAACTCTTTAAATGCCGCTACAAAGCTGCAGGCAGAATCTGTATGGCCCCTGTGACATCATCACGGACGACCTTGGGGAAAATTGCGACATTTATGCGGCAAACATATCCAGAAATCATCTGAAATAAGTTGCAACCTACTTGCTACTCTCTGCATTCTATCAATTCAGAAAACACAGAGTATAGGTTTATGCTCTTCTAATCATTATATTGACTCTTCTATGTGCACACGGCTACCAATCCGCTTTCATAGTATAAACTGCTGTTGGAAATTCAAAGCTGAGCTCTGATTGGTTGCCATGAGTGAATTGAACAGTTCCATTATGATCCCCCATTATGATCCTAATGACAGCCTACCCCTTAGATACCACAGTCAGCCATGGCATCAAAGAGGTTTTGGAGGTCAGAGATTCCCTCTGTCCAGCTTGGTAACTGTGGCTTGTAATGGAGGCCCTCAGGTCTACTTAATCTATATATTTTAATATCTATCTATACATTTTATGGAAAAATCCGCATTCCACACAGAGACTTATTATAGTGATTGCTTTGTTGTTTTTTAGGCTCTCACTTATATCGAAGGTTTAAAAATCCCCGCGCTCAGCTATTCCAGGAGAGGCTTAAACCTACCCAAGCATCCTGTCTTCCTGCGCGTGGTGCCCCCTGCCCAGTATCAGAATAAAGCTCTTGTAGATCTCCTCATCCATCATGGCTGGACCTATGTCTCCATTGTGGTGTCATCTGGTTCCACTTTTGCGTCATTCGTGGAAGACTTTAAGAAAGAAGCCGAAGTTCATAATATCTGTTTTCCTACCACTATAGTCTTGTGTTACCACGTAGACTACATAAACTACGTCAGGAACCTGCAGAGTCACCCCATGGCCGAGGTGGTGGTCGTCTTCGTTCTTCAGTATGACCTAGAACATCTCCTGGCCGCTGCTCACACGCTCAATGCCACCTTCACCTGGGTGGTCGGCAATCCCTGGGGATTACCAGAGAAGGATCTGGATACATATAACAAGATTTCCGGAAATGTCATCATGTTGGACATCCAGTCCTCTCACCTGCAGAGGTTTAATGAACATTTCCAGGCAATGAAGAAGGAAGCAAATGTCTACAATTATACAGATCCAACGATCAAATCCTTGTTTTCTGATGATTTTATTTTTCATTCTATTCCTGGGGAAGAAAACATTACGGTAGATGAATTTCAACCATCACCCAAGATCCAGTCTGTAGTGAACGCAGTGTACGCCATCGCTCACGCCCTGCAGAACATGTCCTCCTCCACCTGCCCCAATATGAGCGCGGACTGTGTGAGGGAGAATAATGACATCTTCATGACGTTTCTAAGAAAGACAAGATTTACCGGTGAGAATGGGACGTCCAGAGGTTATTACACTGGGGGGCAGGGGGGGGCCTGGAATGTGTAGGATCTGCATGTCTTATCAAAACTTCTTTATTGTATCCAACTGTCAGCGCTGTGAGCAGGTCTGGCTGGAACATTAGAAAGAAGCAGAATATATTATTAGGTAATGAGATGTAGTTTTACAGTAAGATACAATATCAAAGTTGTACCCTGATTACTGTAATTTCTACTACTCCTTAAAGGGAACCTGTCACCCCATTTTTCAGAAATACATTTAGTGACAGGATCCCATAAAGCTCCCTTATCTTAGCTATAAATCGGTTCCCGCACATCCCCATAAAATCAACTTTATAATCTTGCCTGGCATACATTTAGATCTAGGAAGAGTCGAGGGGTGTGTGGCCTCCTCAGACTGAATCCATGCCTCCCCATGCCTCCTCGGCGCCGTTGTATTTTAAATGCTGCCGGCGGCAATCAAAGGGTTAAAACCTGCAATCAGTGCTAGCACCAATCGTGGGTGTTAGCGGTGGGTATTTGCTGAAATATATATATAAATCCCATGTATGTATGACGAGGCTCACCCTGTGAGCCCTCTTCGTACATCCTTACAGCTCCATAACATACTGGTACGTAAAATAGCGCTAATGAGTTGGAAAAAAGCTCCGAATAACCCCCCCCATGTGGTGAGCTCCGTGCCTTTCCCACATCCACCACCAACATATGTTTAGTTTCGTTATGTCATTATGTTTTCTGTTAGATCATTTAAGAACTGTAGACCATTGGGAAGTCCACAATCTCCACATCCCAGCCTTAAACTTCTACTTCTACTCCACCACATCTCAAACATAAGAATGTGCTCAGGGGGAACAGCCCTGGGGGCCCCGGCCTCAACCGGTTTCAACCTAAATACTAGAGAAGGCTACAGCATCAATAGTTCATGATATGTGAGGACTGTAAAATTTAATTTCAATTGAAATAATGTGTTTCATCCTCAGCTCCTTTAACTGATCCCGAAGTTCAGTACACGGTGAAGTTTGACCACAATAGTAATGGACCTGCCCGATACAACATCTTCACCATCCAGGAGATCAATGGAAGCTTCCAGTACCAGCAGATTGGATCCTGGGCAGAGGAGCTGACACTCAACAGCAATCAGACCATGTGGGAGAATAACACGGCGCCGGAATCCCGCTGTGGTAAAACTTGTGGAAACCAAGAAAAGAAGATGACTGTGCCCGGGTATCCTTGCTGTTGGGTTTGCGTCATGTGTCAACCAAATGAGCTTTTATTAAATGAGACCACATGCAAAGAGTGTGACCCCGGATACCAGCCCAACACAGACCATAGCGGCTGCATATCTTACATCCAGTGGGGGGATGGACTGGCTATCGGACCGCTCTGCTTCTCCGGCCTGGGAATACTTTCCACCATCTTTGTGGGCGGAGTCCTGTTATGGAATAACAACACCCCAATAGTGAAGGCCTCGGGGCGAGAGTTCTGTTACATCCTGCTGAGTGGAGTCCTGCTCCTCTATATCATGACTTTTACCTTCATTGCTCGTCCTTCTGTTGTCATCTGTGGTCTCCGACGCCTGGGACTTGCCACATCGTTCGCTATTTGTTATTCTGCCTTATTGACCAAGACCAATCGTATCACCCGCATCTTCAACAGCGCCCAGAAGGGGATTGCACCGCCGCGTTACATCAACCTGGCGTCCCAGCTGTCTATCTGCCTGGCCCTCATCACCTGCCAGATCCTGGGGCTGGTGATATGGCTGATTGTAGACCCGGCTGAGGTCATTGAGTCCATATCTCCAGATAAACATATAACACTGCAATGTAAATTAGGAGATATCAAGATACTGTTCTCCTTGGTGTACAATGTTCTTCTCATTCTCCTCTGCACAGTCTACGCCTTCAAGACCCGCAAGTATCCGGAAAACTTCAATGAAGCCAAATGCATTGGATTCACCATGTACACCACCTGCATCATCTGGTTGGCCTTCATGCCGGTCTTCTACGTCACCTCTGATCATCCCAAGGTAGGTTTTAGAGAACTACTTGCCGTGTACATAATCTGGCAAGAGATGGGACGTAATAATAATGACAACAATAGTTGTGGATTTTTGAGATCGGTCTCCATTAGTTTATATAGGTCTATAGAGGGAAGCTGCCGTTGATTGTCCATTGTTGGGTTTTCTACCTATTGTACATAGTCCTCAGTAGTCTTGTTTCGAAATAGGAATAAAAATACTCTCAGATGGGACCTCCATAGCTTCAGCATAATGTCTTGGTTTCCAGGGCTTCCAGGCTCAACAAATGGGAAGTTGTAATGTTATGTTCACTGCCCGTGTGACTCTTTAGAGGTCACATCAGAATACATAGCATAGGAGTGCAGAGGCCAGGCATTAGCTCCGTAATCATGTGCATAATACCTAGGATGTCAGAACTTCTATTCCAATGGGATTTGAAGCACCACTTGAGTCATGTGATGTCCTCCTCAAGGTATATTTTCTTTCTTCTTTCTATTTTATGGAAAACCTGCCCCCTATTTTCAGATTCTTTAGATTCTATGCCAACTTTGAGAATAGATATTGAGTAATGATGAGATCAAAACAGCAGCAACATAGAGGTGAGCATTGACAAGTCTCCTCTCGGTCCTTCTGGGACATTCTCCATCCCTCAGGATCCAGATCAGTCAGGATAGTTGTGAGGTCACCACTCTCTGCAGCTCCATCAGTCTCTGCGGTCTCCATACTGCAGGGGGTTGTAGTGTAGACCCTCTATGATGACATTGAGTCTCTTGTATCTCCGGCAGGTTCAGGTCACCGCTCTCTGCACCTCCATCAGTCTCTGCGCTCTCGTCATACTCTGTGGTCTCCATACTGTAGGGGGTTGTAGTGTAGACACTCTATGATGACATTGAGTCTCTTGTATCTCCAGCAGGTTCAGGTCACCACTCTCTGAACCTCCATCAGTCTCTGCGGTCTTGTCATACTCTGCGGTCTCCATACTGTTGGGGGCTGTAGTGTAGACCCTCTATGATGACATTGAGTCTCTTGTATCTCCTGCAGGTTCAGGTCACCGCTCTCTGCGCCTCCATCAGTCTCTGTGGTCTCGTCATCCTCTGTGGTCTCCATACTGTAAGGGGCTGTAGTGTAGATCCTCTATGATGACATTGAGTCTCTTGTATCTCCTGGAGGTTCAGGTCACTGATCTCTGCGCCTCCATCAGTTTCTGCGGTCTCGTCATCCTCTGTGGTCTCCATACTGTAGGGGGTTGTAGTGTAGACACTCTATGAGGACATTGTGTCTCTTGTATCTCCTGCAGGTTCAGGTCACCGCTCTCTGCGCCTCCATCAGTCTCTGCGCTCTCGTCATACTCTGTGGTCTCCATACTGTAGGGCAGTGATGTTGAACCTTTTAGAGCCCGAGTGCCCAAACTTCAACCAAAAGCCACTTATTTATTGCAAAGTGCCAGCGCAGCAATTTAAGCAGTAATTTATTTTTCCTTGTTCTTTGACAACTTTCAATCGTTCAGCCTCCTAAGAACACCAACACAGTTGAAAGGAGGAGGGCAAATTTGCCTATCATTGTAGGAAGATTCTTTGAGTCCTGTCTGGTGCACTTCATGCTGGGGTGGTGGCCTGGGTGCCCACAGAGAGGGCTCCGAGTGCCACCTCTGGCACCAGTGCCATAGGTTCACCACCACTGCTTTAGGGGGTTGTAGTGAGGACCCTCTATGATGACATTGTGTCTCTTATATCTCCGGCAGGTTCAGGTCACTGCTCTCTGCGCCTCCATCAGTCTCTGCGCTCTCGTCATCCTCTGTGGTCTCCATACTGTAGGGGGCTGTAGTGTAGACCCTCTATGATGACATTATGTCTCTTGTATCTCCTACAGGTTCAGGTCACCGCTCTCTGCACCTCCATCAGTCTCTGCGGTCTCGTCATAATTGGAGGGGTCTTTGTGCCCAAACTTTACATCATCTTCTGTCACCCGGAGAAGAATGTAAAGAGTGTTCAGAGGGTTAATCCCAGCAGTCACACAGAGTCGTCACGTGGTAAGTGTCATAGTAATGGGAATTCAATATTGGAGCCAAATAAGAAATATCAAAATTTTTGTTGATTTAAATCTAATCTACGACCATTAAAATGGAGGATCAACAGCCAAAAAGTCAAGTAGGGATAAGATTGGGATAGATTATAGAACTTTTCTGTCTTTGCGCTGCCTTTCCACACAAGACGCCTCCAGAAGGAGTTCTATACACAACAATGGGGCAGATTTACTTACCCGGTCCATTCGCGATCCAGCGGCGCGTTCTCTGCGCTGGATTCGGGTCCGTCCGGGATTCATTAAGGTAGTTTCTCCGACGTCCACCAGGTGGCGCTGCTGCGCTGAAGAGCATTGGAACGCACTGGAATACACCCAGCCGGGCTGAGTGAAGGTAAGTGCAAGCTCCGCGACAGATTTTTTTATTTAAATGCTGCGGTTTTTCCGAATCCGCCAGATTTTCGTTCAGCCACGCCCCCCAATTTCTGTCGCATGCATGCCACCGCCGATGCGCCACAATCCGATCGCGTACGCCAAAATCCCGGGGCAATTCAGGGGAAATCGGCGCAAATCAGAAATATTCGGGTAACACGACGGTAAAACGCCCTTAGTAAATGACCCCCAATGTATTTGCTGTGATCATTGCAGACGTAATTCATGTGTAAAGGGACAAGGGAGGAAAAAACTAAGTATCCTGGGAGCTCCCTGCAAGGTCCAATATCCACTCCAATAACAGTAACACCTTCGGCTCATGTCTCCATCTTTTTTTTGCAGGTTCAACTGGAGAAGTCTCCCAATCTCGCTGAGGACAAGTCATATCTATAGACCCTAAGCCTCTAGCATGAGGGGTCGGCCATATTATAAGCTGCAAGACCAAATAAGCATGAAGCCAATATAATCCCATGATCCCGCAGGAACATCACTGGATCTTCTCAATATGTCATGTTACCAAAAACAACAACAGCTTTACACTTAGAGGACCCCCAAACCATACAAGAAAGTGGAATGAATAAGGCCGTGCATGTGATTATGGTGATTTCCCTATGGTGTGGGAAACAAAGTTCCTTGAAATGGGTGCACAGTCCCTTTAAGACATTTTAAAGCATAGTGCAGTATCCCGGGAATAAGGGGCTTGCTGGGTGTTGTAGTAGCTCCCCTTTAAAATATTCATGAGCCCTGGTAAAATGAAAGCTGAGCTGTGATTGGGCAACTAGAAATATTCTGACTTTCAGACAGCTTGATAAATCTGCCCCATTGTTATCTTCTCTGACGAATAACTGCAGGAATGTCTTGAAGAAAAATACCGAAATTTCCTCCTGGTTGCGGAGCTGGGCTCAAAAGTGCGTGTAATATCCTTTGGATCAGAATAACAAACCTGAGTCTTCGACTCTAGCCACCAGGGCAGCTGCTTAAGGTAGGTTATGGATGGAGAGAGCAGGAGCAGACCTCTGGCCCGGCTGATGCCCAGCACACACTAACTGTGTAGGCCCAGGAAAATCTAGACACCTCCCAGGGGGTGTTGACCTTGCACAGGGTCTCCCCAGCCAAACAGCAGGGTGCCCTGTGTAAATGCACAATGTAAGAATTTCACACAGGGTCTTCCGGAAGGTTCCAGGATATTCTGAGTGAATCCAAGAGTGAGAGAGGAGGAGAGATCCCTACAGTGACCCATCAGCTCTTACATAACTGTAGACAGTATAGGAAGTATAAAACAATATCAATCTGTGTGCAAACCTGTAAAATAACACAGTGCAATACATTACCTATACAGTGCAAATATAACACCTGCCATCAAAGGTACAGGAAAACCCTAAAACATACCAAAGTGGCCCCTCTGGGTGAAGGATATGGTGAAGTAGAGGAGCTGTTTCTGAGAACTGAAGGCTCATGGGAGTTGTAGTATCCTATGGTGGCCATTTTAGATATACAGTGGGTACCAAAAGTATTCAGACCTCTTTTTCACTCTTTGTTTCATTGTAGTCAATTGGTAAGATCAAAAAAGTCCTCTTTATTGCACATTAAAGTGCACCCTGCCCTCTACCAGTAATGTGCCCTCTGCCTCCCCCAGTAATGTGCCCTCTGCCCCCTCAGTAATGTGCCCTCTGCCCCCCCCCAGTAATGTAGAAATAAATAATAAAATATCCAGGAAAGATGGAAAATGTAACATAAAAATATGGAGGAGCCACTAATACGGCATACTCCCGTATATGCCACAAAGTCACAGAGTCAAAGATATAAAATTAGTGCTCTACTCCTTATACTGTTTGTCAAATGGCTAGAGCCTCTCACCACCTCTTCATGGACTGGAAATAAAAGATATCCCCGACTCCTTGCATCACCAATCGTCCTCCTTTAGTGGGTTGAAACACAATCCTCGTCTCGTTACCGTGTCCACGGTGTGTTCCCAATCCTACACCAGGAGGTATGCGAAAGGATAGTGCAGATTGTCAGGTTCAAAAAGGAAATAGTATTTATTGTATATACTCACATATTCCAATTTAAAAGCGCGCATGTAGTAAAAGCATAAGACGCCTAAAACACCTCGCCCGACCCAGGTTTCGCCTATTCAGGCTTCTTCCGGGGCATGGTGTTTGGCGTCATCACTGGCGTTTTTATACCAAAATCACATACACCGACACAAAACCACTTCCCCCTTAACTCAGGGAGACCAAAACCTTCCATCTGCATAAACATGATGTCATGTATTGCCATACAAGCCGATGTTAATTTGCATATCGAAATACAAAAATACACAAAAGCTTACTTACATGTAAACAAATTTAAAAAACTTTAAATATTCGTTCAATATTGATGCTGTACATATTAAGATCGCCGCCTTCATTCCTATATCATTCCTATATAAACATTATACAGTAATACAGTAATTACTAAAATAATTATACAAGAAAACTTTTTAGTTCGAAGTCTATATTAAGGCCATATGGTTGGAGGGTGTTCAGGTGGTAAATCCAAAAACTTTCCCTGACATTCAATTTCTTGTTCAGGTCTTCTCCCCTCCAGTGTGCCTCAACTCTTTCCAGACCAAAAAAAATTAAATCTTTAGGGTTCTGGTTATGCTTCTCACGAAAGTGGGCAGACAAACTGTGTGTCTTTAAACCCTTTTTTATATTTCTAACATGCTCGCCGATTCTAATTTTTAGCTTTCTCCCCGTCCTCCCAACATACTTGAGTCCACATGGGCAAACAATCAAATAAATAATGGCGCAAGTATCGCAATTTATAAACTCTTTTATCTTGTATGGGGGTGAGTTCCTGTCTATATTGAATTCCTTTACTACCCCTTTATCCACCCAACTTCTATACTTTCATCCCTGACATTTTTTGCAACTATAGAATCCTTGCATCCCTGGACCCTTAGTGTTTCCCTCTCTCACAAAGCTTGAGGTGACTAGATCCCTAATATTATGTGCTCTTTTAAAGACAGTCTTAGGTCTAGCGGTGACCACTTCACTTAACACCGGATCACTTGTTATGAGATGCCAATGTTTCTCTATTATTTTTTTGACATCCAGTGCCTCCCTGCAATATTTCGTAACAAAGATGGGGTTAGAGGAGATGCTTTCACATTTATCTTTTTTTTCCCCCAAAATTTTTTGTCTATTGTTAGATACCTCTTCATATGCCCTCCCCAGAATATCGCTGGTGTAGTTCCTTTCCTTAAACCTATTTAAGATGATTTCAGCCTGTGCAGAAAAATCCTCCTGTTTACTACAATTCCTTTGAATCCTTTTTAGTTGGCCTTTTGGTATGTTGTTAATCCAGGGGCGATGATGGCAACTATTAAATTCAATGAAACTATTTACATCGGTGGCTTTAAAATGATTTCTAGTTAGAATCTTATGATTTTCTATATATATTTCTAGGTCCAAAAAATTTATTTTTTTGCGATCAATTTCGTAGGTAAAATTTAGATTAAAATTGTTCGTATTGAGGTACTTAATAAATCTTTCAAACTCAATAGAAGTACCCAGCCACACAATGATGCAATCATCTATATACCTCCTGTATACTTGTATATATTGTTCAAAAGGGTTCGTAGTGGAGTAAATAAACTCCTCCTCAAACATCTCCATATACAAATTCGCGAAACTGGGTGCGAATTTCGCACCCATAGCCGTTCCGGTTGTTTGATTAAAAAAATTTCCCCCATACCAAAAGTAATTTCTTTTCAAGCAGTAAACAATAGCTTTAATGATAAATTCCTTATGTTCCAATGTTAATTCCTTATCCTTTTCTAAAAGACTCCCAGCAAGCTATAGATCTTTTTAAAAATATAGAACTGGGCAGTGGTACTCCTTTCTTATGTAGCTGTGATGTTACGTCCCTATATACCTCTATCCCACAAGATCTGGGGGTAGAGGCAATTAAAAAATGCCTTGAAAAGGATAAGGAATTAACATTGGAACATAAGGAATTTATCATTAAAGCTATTGTTTACTGCTTGAAAAGAAATTACTTTTGGTATGGGGGAAATTTTTTTAATCAAACAACCGGAACGGCTATGGGTGCGAAATTCGCACCCAGTTTCGCGAATTTGTATATGGAGATGTTTGAGGAGGAGTTTATTTACTCCACTACGAACCCTTTTGAACAATATATACAAGTATACAGGAGGTATATAGATGATTGCATCATTGTGTGGCTGGGTACTTCTATTGAGTTTGAAAGATTTATTAAGTACCTCAATACGAACAATTTTAATCTAAATTTTACCTACGAAATTGATCCCAAAAAAATAAATTTTTTGGACCTAGAAATATATATAGAAAATCATAAGATTCTAACTAGAAATCATTTTAAAGCCACCGATGTAAATAGTTTCATTGAATTTAATAGTTGCCATCATCGCCCCTGGATTAACAACATACCAAAAGGCCAACTAAAAAGGATTCAAAGGAATTGTAGTAAACAGGAGGATTTTTCTGCACAGGCTGAAATCATCTTAAATAGGTTTAAGGAAAGGAACTACACCAGCGATATTCTGGGGAGGGCATATGAAGAGGTATCTAACAATAGACAAAAAATTTTGGGGGAAAAAAAAGATAAATGTGAAAGCATCTCCTCTAACCCCATCTTTGTTACGAAATATTGCAGGGAGGCACTGGATGTCAAAAAAATAATAGAGAAACATTGGCATCTCATAACAAGTGATCCGGTGTTAAGTGAAGTGGTCACCGCTAGACCTAAGACTGTCTTTAAAAGAGCACATAATATTAGGGATCTAGTCACCTCAAGCTTTGTGAGAGAGGGAAACACTAAGGGTCCAGGGATGCAAGGATTCTATAGTTGCAAAAAATGTCAGGGATGAAAGTATAGAAGTTGGGTGGATAAAGGGGTAGTAAAGGAATTCAATATAGACAGGAACTCACCCCCATACAAGATAAAAGAGTTTATAAATTGCGATACTTGCGCCATTATTTATTTGATTGTTTGCCCATGTGGACTCAAGTATGTTGGGAGGACGGGGAGAAAGCTAAAAATTAGAATCGGCGAGCATGTTAGAAATATAAAAAAGGGTTTAAAGACACACAGTTTGTCTGCCCACTTTCGTGAGAAGCATAACCAGAACCCTAAAGATTTAATTTTTTTTGGTCTGGAAAGAGTTGAGGCACACTGGAGGGGAGAAGACCTGAACAAGAAATTGAATGTCAGGGAAAGTTTTTGGATTTACCACCTGAACAGCCTCCAACCATATGGCCTTAATATAGACTTCGAACTAAAAAGTTTTCTTGTATAATTATTTTAGTAATTACTGTATTACTGTATAATGTTTATATAGGAATGATATAGGAATGAAGGCGGCGATCTTAATATGTACAGCATCAATATTGAACGAATATTTAAAGTTTTTTAAATTTGTTTACATGTAAGTAAGCTTTTGTGTATTTTTGTATTTCGATATGCAAATTAACATCGGCTTGTATGGCAATACATGACATCATGTTTATGCAGATGGAAGGTTTTGGTCTCCCTGAGTTAAGGGGGAAGTGGTTTTGTGTCGGTGTATGTGATTTTGGTATAAAAACGCCAGTGATGACGCCAAACACCATGCCCCGGAAGAAGCCTGAATAGGCGAAACCTGGGTCGGGCGAGGTGTTTTAGGCGTCTTATGCTTTTACTACATGCGCGCTTTTAAATTGGAATATGTGAGTATATACAATAAATACTATTTCCTTTTTGAACCTGGCAATCTGCACTATCCTTTCGCATACCTCCTGGTGTAGGATTGGGAACACACCGTGGACACGGTAACGAGACGAGGATTGTGTTTCAACCCACTAAAGGAGGACGATTGGTGATGCAAGGAGTCGGGGATATCTTTTATTTCCAGTTCATGAAGAGGTGGTGAGAGGCTCTAGCCATTTGACAAACAGTATAAGGAGTAGAGCACTAATTTTATATCTTTCCCCCCCAGTAATGTGCCCACTCCCCCCCCCCCAGTAATGTGCCCTCTGCCTCCCCAGTAATGTGCCCTCTGCCTCCCCCAGTAATGTGCCCTCTGCCCCCCCCAGTAATGTGCCCTCTGCCTCCCCCAGTAATGTGCCCTCTGCCTCCCCCAGTAATGTGCCCTCTGCCCCCTCAGTAATGTGCCCTCTGCCTCCCCAGTTATGTGCCCTCTGCCCCCCCCCAGTAATGTGCCCTCTGCCCCTCCTCTGTAATGTGCCCTCTGCTCCCCCAGTTATGAACCTAGAACTGCACATAATACACCCTGCACATAGTACACCCTGCACATAGTACATAGGACACTGCACATAGTACACAGGACACTGCACACACTGCACATAGTACACCCTGCACATAGTACACAGGACACTGCACATAGTACACCCTGCACATAGTACGCAGGACACTGCACATAGTACACAGGACACTGCACATAGTACACCCCCTGCACATAGTACACAGGACACTGCACATAGTACACAGGACACTGCACATAGTACACAGGACACTGCACATAGTACACCCTGCACATAGTACACAGGACACTGCACATAGTACACAGGACACTGCACATAGTACACCCCCTGCACATAGTACACAGGACACTGCACATAGTACACAGGACACTGCACATAGTACACAGGACACTGCACATAGTACACCCCCTGCACATAGTACACACTGCACATAGTACACCCTGCACATAGTACACAGGACACTGCACATAGTGCACCCCCTGCACATGGCATACCTCCCAACATTTGTGAAAGGGAAAGAGGGACAAAATGGCGGCACTCCCTGGCCACGCCCCAAATTTTAGCCATATTATAATAATAAAAATCATCTCAATAAAAAAAAAAAAATTATCCTCTATGGGATTTGAACCTAGAACCTGCAGTGTCCATGTACAATAATGTCACAACGCCCCAACCAACTGAGCTATAATCTCTGTGATTATCAAGGATTAGAATTTTGGTAACTAAGAACTATGACTACTGTTACACTGTGACACAGACTTAATGCCTTGGTATATAGGGAGGGATCTTCTCAGAGATTATTGTAATTATTGAGACTATTATTATTATTATTATAGAGATTATTATTATTATTATGGAGATTATTATTATTATTATTATTGAGATGATTATTATTATTTTTACTATTATTAATAATCGTCTACATAATAATAAAAATAATAAAATTTATAATAATAATAGTCTGAATAATTACAATAATAATCTCTGAGAAGATCCCTCTCTATATATCATTGCATTAGTCTGTGTCACAGTGTAACAGTGGCAGATAACACCTCTTAGTTACCAGAAATCCTCAGCTCTGTATCACTGGGCTTAAAGCTCAGTTAGTTAAGCTCCTGTCTGCAGTGCAGAGGGTCCCAGGTTCGAATCTCAGCCTGGCCAAAACTTTATTTAATTTAACTAAATAAATAGCTTGTGTCTGGGGAAGCCCTGGAGACCATATATGGACAGATGCTGATCTGACCTGATGACGTGGTCCCTGCTCTCCGCTAAGCCGACACTTCTCTGAAAAGGATTCCCTGCCCGATGTCTGCTCTGGGGAACCCTAGGAGATGCAGTGACCATATATGGACAGATACTGATCTGAGCTGATGACGTGGTCCCTGCTCTTTGCTAAGCCCGACACTTCTCTGAAAAGGATTCCCTCCCGATGTCTGCTCTGGGGAACCCTAGGAGATGCAGTGACCATATATGGACCGATGCTGATCTGACCTGATGACGTGGTCCCTGCTCTCTCCGCTAAGCCGACACTTCTCTGAAAAGGATTCCCTCCCGATGTCTGCTCTGGGGAACCCTAGGAGATGCAGTGACCATATATGGACAGATGCTGATCTGACCTGATGACGTGGTCCCTGCTCTCTCCGCTAAGCCGACACTTCTCTGAAAAGGATTCCCTGCCCGATGTCTGCTCTGGGGAACCCTAGGAGATGCAGTGACCATATATGGACAGATGCTGATCTGACCTGATGACGTGGTCCCTGCTCTCCGCTAACCCGACACTTCTCTGAAAAGGATTCCCTGCCCGATGTCTGCTCTGGGGAACCCTAGGAGATGCAGTGACCATATATGGACAGATACTGATCTGAGCTGATGACGTGGTCCCTGCTCTTTGCTAAGCCCGACACTTCTCTGAAAAGGATTCCCTCCCGATGTCTGCTCTGGGGAACCCTAGGAGATGCAGTGACCATATATGGACAGATGCTGATCTGACCTGATGACGTGGTTGTTCTGTCTTCATATACGTCACAGCTGTGTATACTCTGACATACAGCATAAACCTTCCTGTCTTCCAATAAGCTGGACTGTTGTGGTTATGTAGTCAAACTTTATTGCTCCAACAGGTTGACAACTGAACAGTGAGGATTTGGATATTCAGATGTCTGTTTAATGGTAAAACTGAAACAAGCACATATAGGTAATCAGAATAAAGTACAGATCTATAATCCTGCAAGAACAGTAGGAATACATTTACATGTATATAACATAATGTATGTTAGCCAGTCTACTTACAAAGCATTACAGTTCATTAACAGTAACTGAGTTCATAGACTATAACATTATTTTACACCTCTTACCAGCTATGCTGTTCACAAGGAATAAAAAGGAGAAAATATATGGCGGGTAGAATGACTAAGATGGAGAGTGTCTGATCTCCCCAAAGTACAGTCTCAAAATGGTGGAAGCTCCCACAATGCATTTCACCTACTACCAATAAGATTGCATTAAGTCATAGGTCACATGACAATGACATAAGCATTAGACAATTACATGTTTTACAACTAATAACAATAACAGCTGACAGCCACTAGGCGGCGTACTAACCAAAAAATTAAACATAATGATTAGAGATGAGCGAACATACTCGTCCGAGCTTGATGCTCGTTCGAGCATTAGCGTACTCGAAACTGCTCGTTGCTCGGACGAATACTTTGCCCGCTCGAGAAAATGGCAGCTCCCGCCGTTTTGCTTTTTGGCGGCCAGAAACAGAGCCAATCACAAGCCAGGAGACTCTGCACTCCACCCAGCATGACGTGGTACCCTCACACGTCGATAGCAGTGGTTGGCTGGCCTGATCAGGTGACCCTGGAATAGACTAGCCGCTGCCCGCGCTGCTCGGATCATTCTGTGTCTGGATGCCGCTAGGGAGAGAGCTGCTGCTGGTCAGGGAAAGCGTTAGGGTGTTCTATTAGCTTACTGTTAGGCAGGAGTGAGTCTACAAGAACCCAACAGCCCTTCTTAGAGCTACAATAACGTTATACTTTTTTTTTTTTATTTGCAGCTAGTACCATATTGTGAGGAATTAGCAGGGGGACTTGCTACCGCTGTGTTTAGCTCTTAGTGACACACATATCCACCTCAAACACCAAAGTGGGAAAATTTATTAGGGGTTTGATTTCAATTAGGCACAGTCTGCCATTTACTTTTTATTTTACGTTTATTTGTTTAATAACTCAGCGTCATCTCATCTGGCATAGTAGTGTGCTTTCATACTTGGCTAGAAAATAGCCATAGGAGAATCCAAACGGCTTACGCCTACAGTAGCGTTATATATATTTGATTTCTGGTTGATCTGCTGGTGGCTGTACTTGCTGCAGTGCATCTACTAGCAAATTGTGAGCAATTTGTAGTGAGACTTGCGACCGCTGTGTTTTGCGCTTAGTGACGCACATATCCATCGCAAAGACCGAAGTGGGAAAATTTATTAGGGGTTGGATTTCAATTAGGCACAGTCTGCCATTTCCTTTTTTATTTTACGTTTATTTTGTTTAATAACTCAGCGTCATCTCATCTGGCATAGTAGTGTGCTTTCATACTTGGCTAGAAAATAGCCATAGCAATAGGATAGCATCGTTTGGTTTTAAAAACTAAAAAACACAAAAAAAAACAAAAAACACAAAAAAAAGTTAAAAAAAAATTAAAGTTATAACTCTCATTTTCAAAATGTTTAACCCAAGGGCTAGGGGTAGAGGACGAGGGCGGGACGTGGGCGTCCAACTACTGCAGGGGTCAGAGGCCGTGGTCCTGGCCGGGGTGAGACACCACCTGCTTATGAGGGAGCAGGGGAACGCCGCAGAGCTACACTCCCTAGGTTCATGTCTGAAGTTACTGGGACTCGTGGTAGAGCACTGTTGAGGCCAGAACAGTGTGAACAGGTGATGTCGTGGATTGCCGACAATGCTTCGAGCAATTTGTCCACCAGTCAGTCTTCCACGCAGTCCACCCATGTCACCGAAATCGCCACTCCTCCAGCTCCTGCACCTCAGCCTCCTCCCCCCCAGTCTGCCCCCTCCCAGGAAAATTTGGCCTTTGAACCGGCATACTCTGAGGAACTGTTTTCTGGACCCTTCCCACACTCACAAACCACTTGTCCAGTTGCTGCTGAGCAATTTTCCGATGCCCAGGTTTTCCACCAGTCACAGTCTGTGGGTGATGATGACCTTCTTGACGTAGTGGCAGAAGTGTGTAAAGAGGTGTCCGACGATGAGGAGACACGGTTGTCAGACAGTGGGGAAGTTGTTGTCAGGGCAGGAAGTCCGAGGGGGGAGCAGACTGAGGGATCGGTGGATGATGAGGTGACAGACCCAAGCTGGGTTGAGAGGCCGGGTGAACACAGTGCTTCTGAGACGGAGGAGAGTCCTCGACCAGAACAGGTTGGAAGAGGCAGTGGTGGGGCCAGACGGAGAGGCAGGGCCAGAGCTGGTGCATCAGCGCCAAATGTGTCAACTAGTGAAGCTCCCGTGGCGAGGGCACTTGCGGCGAGGGCTAGATTTTCAGAAGTCTGGAGGTTCTTTAAGGAAACACCGGATGACCGACGGACTGTGGTGTGCAACATTTGCCAAACCAGGCTCAGCAGGGGTTCCACCACTACTAGCTTAACTACCACCAGTATGCGCAGGCATATGAATGCTAAACACCCCACTCAGTGGCAACAAGCCCGTTCACCTCCAGCCGTGCACACCACTGCTCCTTCCCCTGTGTCAGCTGATAGTCAGCCCCCTGCCCAGGACCCTGCCACAAAAACCCCATCGTCGCCTCCACGATCCTCCACAGCATCCACCAGCGTTCAGCTCTCCATACCCCAGACGCTGGAGCGGAAACGCAAATATAGTGCAACCCACCCGCACGCCCAAGCCCTTAATGTCCACATCTCCAGATTGCTTAGCCTGGAGATGCTGCCCTATAGGCTAGTAGAGACCGAGGCCTTTCGCAACCTCATGGCGGCGGCCGCCCCTCGGTATTCGGTCCCCAGCCGCCACTACTTTTCCCGATGTGCCGTCCCAGCCCTGCACCAGCACGTGTCAGACAACATCATCCGTGCCCTGACCAACGCCGTTTCTGACAAGGTCCACCTGACCACGGACACGTGGACGAGTGCTGCCGGGCAGGGCCACTATATATCGCTGACGGCACATTGGGTTAACTTGGTGGAGGCTGGGACCGAGTCTGACCCTGCGGCTGGTCATATAATGCCGACGCCGAGGATTGCGGGGCCTACCTCGGTCCAGGTGTTTCAGGCCTACTATGCCTCCTCCTCCTCCCACCCCTCCTCCACCTCCTCCTCCGAACTACCATCCGTGGGCATGGCGCCATCAGTCGGTAGCTCTAGGCACAGCAGCAGTGCCGTCGCTAAGCGACAGCAGGCGGTGCTCAAACTGCTGAGCCTAGGCGATAAAAGGCACACCGCCCAAGAGCTATTACAGGGCATCACGGCGCAGACTGATCTGTGGCTGGCACCGCTGAACCTGAAGCCAGGCATGGTTGTGTGTGACAACGGCCGTAACCTGGTGGCGGCTCTGCAACTCGGCAGACTGACACATGTGCCATGCCACATTAAGATGAATATACTGGCATAATTTCCAATCTCCACCAGGTGAAGGAAGCTCAACCTGAATAATTTATCCACTCATCCTCCTCCTCATTTTCCTCCTTCTCCTCCTCATTGTACAGTAAAGCAGAGGAAACTGGCTATTTTTTGACAGGGCCCACTGGCTCTAGCTATAGTACTTTATGCATTTAATTTTTCTGGAGGGCCACCTACCCGGTCCTCTGTTTTAAACAATTTTTGGGAGTGCCACATACAGGCACTCAATCTATTCAATTTTTCTGGAGGGCCACCTACCTGCTCCTCTGGTTTGAAAACTTTTTTGGGCTGCCACATACAGGCACTCAATCTATTCCATTTTTCTGGAGGGCCACCTACCTGCTCCTCTGGTTTGAAAACTTTTTTGGACTGCCACATACAGTCACTCAATCTATTCCATTTTTCTGGAGGGCCACCTACCTGCTCCTCTGGTTTGAAAACTTTTTTGGACTGCCACATACAGTCACTCAATCTATTCCATTTTTCTGGAGGGCCACCTACCTGCTCCTCTGGTTTGAAAACTTTTTTGGACTGCCACATACAGGCACTCAATCTATTCCATTTTCTGGAGGGCCACCTACCTGCTCCTCTGGTTTGAAAACTTTTTTGGACTGCCACATACAGGCACTCAATCTATTCCATTTTTCTGGAGGGCCACCTACCTGCTCCTCTGGTTTGAAAACTTTTTTGGACTGCCACATACAGGCACTCAATCTATTCAATTTTTCTGGAGGGCCACCTACCTGCTCCTCTGGTTTGAAAACTTTTTTGGACTGCCACATACAGGCACTCAATCTATTCCATTTTCTGGAGGGCCACCTACCTGCTCCTCTGGTTTGAAAACTTTTTTGGACTGCCACATACAGGCACTCAATCTATTCCATTTTTCTGGAGGGCCACCTACCTGCTCCTCTGGTTTGAAAACTTTTTTGGACTGCCACATACAGGCACTCAATCTATTCAATTTTTCTGGAGGGCCACCTACCTGCTCCTCTGGTTTGAAAACTTTTTTGGACTGCCACATACAGGCACTCAATCTATTCCATTTTTCTGGAGGGCCACCTACCTGCTCCTCTGGTTTGAAAACTTTTTTGGACTGCCACATACAGGCACTCAATCTATTTCATTTTTCTGGAGGGCCACCTACCTGCTCCTCTGGTTTGAAAACTTTTTTGGACTGCCACATACAGGCACTCAATCTATTTCATTTTTCTGGAGGGCCACCTACCTGCTCCTCTGGTTTGAAAACTTTTTTGGACTGCCACATACAGGCACTATCCAAATTAAATTGTCTCCATAGCAGCCTCCACACGTTGTCTCCATTGCTACCTCCAAAAGTCGTCCATATAGCTGCCTCCATACATCGTCCCTTTATCAAACGAGGTGTGTCAGGCAGAAATTTGGGTTGTTTTCATGGATTCCACATCAAAGTTGTTAACTTTGTCGCCACCCTGCTGTGTTATCCACAAAATATACTGGCAAACTTTTATCATTTACCAATATTATTTCAGCGCTTCTTTTCGCTTCTGTTTACATTCCCCTCACCCGCCATATCCCAAACTTATAAGAACGCTACTACACTTGATCTTATACAAAAGGTTCTTAGAAGTGCTGTTTGGGGAGTAGCCTAGAGACAGGGGCTTGGATTGGCGAAAGCTCGCCTGGCAGCGGAGCGCCAGCTCCATGCGCATCATGCGCTTCTTGCGCATCTGTTTACATTCCCCTCACCCGCCATATCCTAAACTTATAAGAACGCTACTACACTTGATCTTATACAAAAGGTTCTTAGAAGTGCTGTTTGGGGAGTAGCCTAGAGACAGGGGCTTGGATTGGCGAAAGCTCGCCTGGCAGCGGAGCGCCAGCTCCATGCCAAGATCCAACTAACATAGTTTTAACTGCAGCACCTTTAATCTACTACTAGTTCACTGCCTCCATACATGGTCCCCTTATCAAACGAGCTGTGTCAGGCAGAATTTTGGGTTGTTTTCATGGCTTCCATGTTAACTTTGTCGCCACCCTGCTGTGTAATCCACAAAATATACTGGCAAACTTTTATCATGTACCGATATTATTTGAGCGCTTCTTGCTCACCTCCTTTGGTTCCTCTCTGCCACCCATTGGTTTGAAGCCTGACTCCATTTAGGGTATGTCGCCATGCCACTCTCTAGCCTGCCGCTGCTGCCGCTGCCTCTGCATGCCGTCCCCTATAGTGTCAGGGTCAATTATTGGATGTTTTAGATGCTATCTAGCCTCATTCTGTCACTCTGTCATGGCCATGCTGTTGCCCATAATTTTGGCATAATGGTGCGATTAAGCAGCCTCAGAGGCATCCATGCATGCTGCCCCTGCTGTTTCCTGTCCATTTTCGTGGTGTTTCCATCCTTTTCTGAGGTTCCCAGGTGTTTGGCCAAGCTTCCCTGTGCAGAGCCTTGGTCCCCTTGAAAAATGCTCGAGTCTCCCATTGACTTCAATGGGGCTCGTTATTCGAGACGAGCACTCGAGCATCGGGAAAAGTTCGTCTTGAATAACGAGTACCCGAGCATTTTAGTGCTCGCTCATCTCTAATAATGATCATAATGTGGTCAACAATGCTTTCCACCTCATGCCCTCATTGAAGGGCAGAACAGTGGTCCCTGCTCTCCGCTAAGCCGACACTTCTCTGAAAAGGATTCCCTCCCGATGTCTGCTCTGGGGAACCCTAGGAGATGCAGTGACCATATATGGACAGATGCTGATCTGACCTAATGACGTGGTCCCTGCTCTCCGCTAACCTGACACTTCTCTGAAAAGGATTCCCTCCCGATGTCTGCTCTGGGGAACCCTAGGAGATGCAGTGACCATATATGGACAGATACTGATCTGAGCTGATGACGTGGTCCCTGCTCTTTGCTAAGCCCGACACTTCTCTGAAAAGGATTCCCTCCCGATGTCTGCTCTGGGGAACCCTAGGAGATGCAGTGACCATATATGGACAGATGCTGATCTGAAGCTGATGACGTGGTCCCTGCTCTCTCTGCTAAGCCGACACTTCTCTGAAAAGGATTCCCTGCCCGATGTCTGCTCTGGGGAACCCTAGGAGATGCACTGACCATATATGGAGAGATGCTGATCTGACCTGATGACGTGGTCTCTGCTCTCTCCGCTAAGCCCGACACTTCTCTGAAAAGGATTCCCTGTCCGATGTCTGCTCTGGGGAACCCTAGGAGATGCAGTGACCATATATGGATAGAGATCTGAACCTGATGACGTGGTCCCTGCTCTCCACTAAGCCCGATACTTCTCTGAAAAGGATTCCCTGCCCGATCTCTGTAGAAGCCATTCTTTACTATCAGTTCAGGCTTTCAAAGTATTTACTATGTGGACACAGCGCCGGAACACAGTGTGACCAGGAGGGAAAATCCATGACAATCTCATAGCTGCCCATGACGCGGGGCAGAGGTAAGAAAAACGGGACTTTCCCGGCAAAATCGGGACGGCTGGGAGCTATGCACATAGTACACCCCCTGCACATAGTACAGAGAGCTGAATCCCATTACAGTGACATCCACGATCTCCTCCTTGTGTAGCGGCGTTAGGTCAGCCTCACCTCTTGTATGTTTGATTACAATTCACCATTATCAGCGTTTTCTTATCTATTATCTTGCGCTTCTCATCGTTGTTACTACGGTGACGCAATGTGCCATAAAGTATCTTTCATTATTTCCCACCATGTGACAAGTTATTGATGTTCACTTCATGATTGTAATTAATTATTTGCATGTTTTGTTATAGTGACAAAGGCGAGAGATTGCCAAAACGTTGCACAGAAATTTTATTTTGCTGCTGAACAATAACATTTTCAGATAAATCCTTTAAAGTCACGGGATTTCCCAATGGTCTATCAGGGGGAGGAGCCTCCCGGTGCAGCGACTATTTGCGCTGTTACAGGTTTTCTGTTATTTTCAGGAGATTTCTTATTTTTCCATGAACAAATATTAATATTTATTGTTGAACAAACCATCATTAAAGGGGTTTTCCCATTAAAAAAGTTCTAAAATTTCAACCCCCCTAGTGATGCTCACTCAATAAAGATTTTTAACCCCTTACTTTACAATGTTATTCAGTTTTATTGTTTTTTTTAGATCCTATCACTCAGTGATGGTCGGTGTAAGATTCCAGAGTGTGAGCAGAGACTCTTGATCCCTTTGTGCTGTGAGATGCTGTGTGCTGACAATGTGCTTAGAATATCAGGGT